>NC_092798.1:33301614-33408874 GCF_918797505.1 Bemisia tabaci | reverse complement strand
AGATTTTGAAATCCAGATGGAATGGGACCATCGGTACTCTGGAAACCAAACGTCGCATGATTCCGCAATATTGGTTTCAACTCTGCGGAGTGGCAAATCCGATCTAGCAGTGTGTTAGAATTATCAAACTGACAAGCATTGAGTTTCTCAACTGCTTCGCGGTGGTATAGTTCTGAATCCAAATATCCTATCAAATTAGGAGTAGGGGCAGTCGCTCCGGGGTGAAACCTCGTGGGGAAGGGGTCCCAATTCTGGGTAATGGCGTTTGCACGGTTATCCAGTACTAGACGCTCAATGTATGCCCTTGACACTGCGGGGCTGATCTTCAACTTCAGAGACCATTTGCTTTTGGCTCAATGAGAGCCACCTATATAGCTGATCACGTTTTTTTGACTGTATGATAATTCAGATGGCTCCACACAATACAAGTGATCGGGTTGCTCATCTGCCTCAATGTCAAACATGAGATCTAACTCCTCCTCCGTCGTTGTTGATGTCTTTGAGAAGACCAAATGTGGCTCTGTTTGGAAAAGCCTGTTCCCGTCAGTGGTAGAATTGATAATCTTTTCCGGACGTCTCGATCCACACGTCAATATTGAAATATTTTCTAATGGGATGCAGTTGCCATTGGGGCTACTCTGACGTTCCATGGCACCAGAGGATCGATCCTCCCCTTTTCTCTAATATGCATGCCATGGAATTAAGCTGCGGCGTTGGCTCTTCTATAATTGTGACCTGACTTGGTGTTCGGTCAAACAGTCTGCGCGGAACTGTAGAATGGCCTCAAATTTTGAAGTTCTTTAGATACAACCCATAGCAAAATTTATCCGGACTCTCTCCATAGTATGGAGCTTTAGTCCGTATCTGTTCACGGGTCCATCTTCTTCTTTGCGATCTGCGGCATTTCTTTTCACCACAAAAGCATTTGTCAGTGTGAACATTCATTGCGCTGTTCCATTAAGCCTTGGTGTATAGAGTTACGGACTGTTTTTCCAAAGGTTACCTCCTCTAAAGACAAGGAGAGTACCAGAATGTACCGGCACAACTGGCAACGCTGGCGCTCCAGCTTGGGCTGCATCCGCGGGTATCTGTAACGGTCCGCGCGGATGACATGTTTCAGGGAGGTCTTGATAGACCACATCTCCACTGGTAGTACGTGTATTCAGTTCCATACAGTTGAGGAAGACGCTTGCATATTTCATCCCTCACTTCTTGTGGGGTTGATTCCTTAGAAATCGTACTGCAAAAGTCACTGATTAATTTTGCATTTCGGTGCTCTTGGATTCCTGTATAATAGTTTCTAAAGCTGGTCATCAATCTCTTCGATATTTAGATTTCCTCCGACCAGATTTCCCCCGGAAGTATCAGCCGTTTAGGGTCGTGACTTTCTTGACTTCAGTTCGCTGATAATAAATCATCCTAGCCCAAAATAGTAGGTGGCTTCCACGTTATGGTCCTGTATAAATGGGATCATCCTTGGCCACTGTATCACGCGTAGCCTGGGAATATGCGCGGTATACTAGCAGTGGGTTTTCCGTAATAGGCGATCTATACACCGGCAGCTCGGGCTTTGCCTCCTTGCTTTTTTTTTTTTTTTTTTTTTTTTTTTTTTTTTTTTTTTTTTTTTTATTTTTTTTATTATTATTGTTTCTCAAACACTAGATATACATACAATGAACACTAAAATTACAATGAACAAATCGTTATCATTTCTCTAACCTTATCTGTAACAAATATAATATCCAATATGATACTTAAACTAAGTATCTGTGATTCGAGACACGCCGGAATCACCAATCGGTACATCATCGGCTGGGGGGCTGCCTCCTTGCTTGCCTTCGTTGTTTGCGGCCAATCTGACGCGGGCTGAGTTCTCTTGTTCTGCTCCAACTGTCTCATCCGCCCAGTTATACTGGGAAAAAAAGACACATTGGATCTAGAGTCCAGACTCTTGAAAACATTGACAAGAAAAAGGAATCTTGATTCAATCAGATTTAAGCTTAAATCCAAAGGAAATCCACTCAAATTAAGAGGCTTGTGGTTGTTGATTGAAGCATAAATCTGATTGAATCAAGAGTACTTTTTCTTGTCGATGTTTTTAAGAGTCAGTACACTAGATCCAATGTGTTTTTTTTTCCCCAGTGATACCTTTGGCCTTGCCGCTACTGTAAGCGGCCATCCGGTCAACATCACGTTGACGCAATTTCCCAGGGGGTTTTCCACCCTTTGCGCTAAGGTTTGTTGACGGGTTAGTAATGCCACCAGACGCCATAAGGCTGTGTGACAGGTTCGCTCCGTCGGGTTGTGGAATTCGCACAACCGAAAAAGTCGATTTAGAATAATGGGGCTTTAGCCCTCGTACATCTGCATAAACAACCAAGCAAGATGAGCACTCCTCACCTTTGCCTGTTTGAATAATAGCGCCGAACACAGTGCGGTCGGCGTGGAATGCATAATAGCGCCTACAAGACCTTGTGAATACTTCACGCATTGCGCCAAACAGTGTGGTCGGCTTCCTGCGCATATTAGCGCCTTCGAGGCTGTAAAAATACTACATGCATTGCGCTAAATACAGTGCGGTCAGTGTGAAATGCATATTTGCACTTACAAGACTGTATGCGTATGTACTTTACGCAGTGCGCATTCACCAAGGGTCGCTCTTTATCGATTAATATTCGTAATTTGTCGGTATTATACCCACCATCCGCGTTGTACACAATTTCTGACCTGTGTACACTCAAATAAAATACACTAAACCTTTATTTTATTTATTTTTTTTTTTTAATAAATGAAAATTTAGTAATAACAATAGTGGTGTTTCTTATTTTGCAATGAAGGAAACTTCGTCTTTATATCGTAGTGTAAAGACGAGCAGCTTTACTCTTTGTCACTCAATTTAAAGTGAGAGCGTAAGAATCTAACTATCAGTTGGACGTACATATATTTCTGCTAAACGGAACTTTGTTCACTATGACCTGAGCCCTGTAATGCATTTATACCTACGGGTCTCGGGGCTCATGTCTTAAAGTATATAGTTCCGTTTTGCAAAAGTACGTCCCAATGTCACAACTCTCGGCTGTAACGACCGAAAAAGGCCAATCCCCCCGAGGTCATTTTATTCGATTTCCGCTGTAAATCAGACGCGGGAAAGCATGATTTCCCTAAGCTTTTCGTTCGAACCAAATGATTTCTTCTCCCTTTCATTTACTGCCAAACCTTTTTTTCTTCAGTGGGAGCTGGGTAGTTGTGCACAGTAAGAAACGGCCTGTTCACTTCCGAATACCTGAAATTGAGGAGGAGAACCATTCTTTAATTTGTAACTCCGAAGAATAATGTAAACTGAATATTAACATTTGTGAAAGCATTTGAGCAAAATGTACCACAGGAGAAAGCGTCACGCTGTCGTATCACCTGACGACTATATTCATTCATTTTTTAGATGATCGCCAAGCTTCGCGCGCCGCCTCTCGCGTGCGTAACGATGAACGACTCTCTTTAATCTGCGTTCGACCGATGCTACGGTTGAAACCTTGAACTTAGTAAATTCGAAGCGATGGCACCGCGGGGTAAAGATGCGGTTTGATGTTTCGCGAAGAGGAAGCGGCTTAACAAGTTGCCAAGAACGGCCCTCGTAGCCCCGAAACGACCCCGCAACAACCGACATCCCGGCCTGGAAAGTTATGAATAAGCTCGTCGGTAATTCGATTTTAAGGAGGTTTTCACGACGCGGCTAAACGGATTGGCCCGGAGAGTTGGATGCGCCGGAATCGGGAGCGAGGGCGCCGATTATCCCCGGAAGTTCCGGCCCGCCGAACCGGAGGACCCGGCCCGAGAAGTCTGGCAAAGCGCCCTCGCATACGCCGCGGGCCGGGCCGGGGTCATAGTTTCGGAATCGCCGTCGGCCATTCGGACGTTGATTCCGCTCGCCGATTCGAGGTTGCCACTTTATCAGGGTGTCCCCCATGAGCAAGCCGGAAAACATCAGGAAATTTGATGCCGTCAGGAAAAGTAAGGGAACTCTGTCCTGGATCGGGAAATTCCATAAACTGGAAAATATCAGGATTTTCGATGCTATAGGAAAAAAAATCAGGAATCTCTTGAAACTCTCTTCAAGCATTTTTTCATTTTTTAATTTAATACGTCGAACATATTGATTTTTTAAATTTTGGATTGCATTCTGCATAAAGGAACTAATAGCAATCCAAGGTTGCCAAGATTGTTCAACTTGCATTCCTTGCACTAAAATTACTGAAATGCTGCAAAAAATCCAATTAGCAGGGTATTTTTCATCTTGAAATTATAGTTAATTGGGAGTAAGATAAACTTGTTTAGATGATCAGTTTATATTTGCGAGATGAACAAAATCGCACAATCTGAGCAACATTAGAATGCTCTTGGTTCATTTTTGCAAAATGCAATTCAATTTATTCAATCAAACTTTTGGAGACCCGGACAAGAAAATGATCTATCTATAAACATATTTTAAAACATGAAAACTCATTTGCACGTAATATCTTTATCGGTGGACGCTTTTCACCGGCTCGCATCTGCGGCATCCTGAGCGCGACTGATCCGGTACAGCTACATCAGTCGCGCTTTTATTGTCAATTTATTGGCGCCAAAAATGAGGAAAATCCAAAATGAAATTTAAATGAACACCCTGTTTAGGGTTAAAACTCGTCAATTTCAGAAACTAAGAAACAAACTACGAGGTTGGATAGGGTAAGTTAGATGCTTTAAAAGGAAAGAAGATGTTTTAAACTTGTCGCGACACGTCGAAACCTTAATTATCTATACATTCCTCATAGTGACATGTATATTTGGTATGTGGTAGCCCGTAGCTAATTTTTATCAGAATTGGTTGCTGAAGACTCGACTGTACTTAGCTGGCTTGTGCTCTCTGTAACCTAGTTTCGACCGGAGCCCTAACGATTACCGTGCTAACTATGCATGCTTGATTTCATGAGCCAAACTTGTTAAAACCTGACAGAACTGTAACAACTAATCTTGTTGATAACCACAATTTGCAACTTTCGCCGGTCGATTTCCAAAAATACTACCCATAAATGGGCATCGATCCCTAGGAATGCCGGGATCTTAGGCTTTCTACTTTGAAAAGAGAATGGACCTTAGAAGTTTTATTGAAGTTACTCGTTTTGAGGATACATTTTTCGATTACTATTTTGCCTCTTATTAACGGCGGTAGGATACCTGTTTCTGTGAAGATTGTGTTATTCAGTGAGGAGTTGAGAAGACCGAATGCAGTCCTTACTGCTTTGTTTGTTATTACATTTATTATTCTCTCTGTCCTGGAATTTAACCAGAATTGGACTCCGAAGTCTAGGAATGGCTGGATCAATGCGTTGAATTGGTGTTCGTCAGAACTCTGGTGACATCCCCATTTTGTTCCTGAAATCATTTTGATGATGTTAAGGCTAGTTTTTGAATTAGGTACCTACCTCCCACCTTGAGGGTAGACATCCTGTAAAAGTAATGAGTATAAAGAAATTCAACTCTGTCAGGCTGACAAGGTTCAGAAGAGACATAAGAACAGGAGAGCAGAAAAATTTATACAGAAATTAGTCAGACTTGCATCCACATTTGGCGTGCAAGCTGAACAAAAACGATTTTAGAGAAAAGTTACTTTTAAAAGATGAAGCGAGAGATCTCTTGCATCCCCTTTGGCGTGCAAGAGAGTAAGAAACAGTGAATTTAAAACATTTCAGAAAAATTGAGGAAGAGGAGAATCTTCTTGCATCCACATTTGGCGTGCAAGAGAGAGAGAGAGTTAGAAAAAAAATAGAAGTTGTTAGAGCACGAAAATACCAGTTAACGACGACGAAATTTTTCTGGCATCCACATTTGGCGTGCAAGAAAATGAAGACGGAGAAACTTTTCACCAGTTAAAGAGAGAGACGAGAGTTAAGAGAGAAGAGGACCTTTTCATCCACATTTAGCGTGCAGGAGGTAGATCGAAAATTTATTCAAGTAGATAAACTACGTACAAAAACGAAGCAAGTGCGAGAAGTAGAGCGAGAGCTCGAAGTGTCACCTCTTGCTTGTGATGCTTATTCGTGGAGTCAATGGCCATTTCCGGTCATAGATGAGGCCTAAGTATTCGAATATTGTAATCAGCTCAACAGGATTGTTGTAGATTAGGATGGGATTGTTCAATTTATTTTGAATTTATTCTTAGGCCATATTTACAGTTTCACCTGTACACTCAGGAAGTATAGCTGAGCCAATCACAGGTGGTAACACCAGTGGCCATACTCTCTCAATATAGGTACTCTAGAAAAAATTTGAAGGAAACGCGTCTTACGAACTTCCTCCAACGCCAACTCTTCGTCAATGAGTATACTATCCAATTGCCTCCCGGTGCCAAAGGCAAGGTAACTTTGATTCCATAGAGTAGCAGCCTTCCCAGACAAATACGCAGGACACGTCCGTCTCTCTTCTCACATTTTGGAGCAGAAGAGAACTGACTCCCGCCTTCTCAAAGGAAAGTGAAACCCCCAACATATATTCTCCGAAAGACATATGTTTCTGCACAAAACAACTAGGAAGCGTCCAAACAGACAAAAATTTTTAAACAACAACAAACAAACTTTTTTAACAACATTTTCTAAAATATGGAATATGTTTTATTTTTGAATGTGGGACATGTTCAATCTTCGAATATGTCATCTTCGGAGAAGATGACATCATATTCTTCCGGATGGACGTGTCTGATGTCGGGCCTTTCCTTTGTACTCTTTTCACATTCCTTGTCCCAACATTCTTGCTTGAGTACATCGGTTGACACATTATACATATAAAAAATATTATTCCTTTTGTGCTCTCCTCCTTTTATAAGACACCGTTTAAAACCATTTATTGAAATGCGAAAATTCACATTATCATATGTCGTAGCCGTTGTTGGTTTAATATTATTAGTTAGATACAATATTCTCGTGATAACATCTGCCGGAATCACTTCTTCGGCCTTAAATTCCATCACAGGGGTTTTTCCTTTCTTCTCTCTATTTTCAACTGGTGGTACTAAGGGGTGGCAATTTGAATATTTGGGGAGAATTTGACAAATAGTTTGATGCAAGTTTTCAGTTGTCAGTTTGAAGTTTTTAGTTAATGGAACCATGGGAAATAATTTTTTGGATGAAAACATTTTTGAATTGTAGAGAAGCCTAAATTGCTGATTTTTGTTGTAAACATTGAAATCTATTATAAATTTCTTATTGACGGTTAATTTTTCTAATGTAGTTGCATCTAAGGAGGATTTATATTTTTCGACTATGTGTTTGACAGCTTGTTTATTATTTATGGAAAGTCCATTCACAACAAGATGGAAACTGGCCTTCTCTGGATAGTTTGATTGTGACCAAAAAAAAATCTAAATTACAAATGGCTGGATAATTACTCTTTACAAAATTTTCAAAGGTATCACGTAAAACTAGGAATCTTTCAAGTTTACAATTTTGAGGTTCATCTCCCAAGGCCCATTCGACATCTAGATATATTTTAACGGGTCTTGTTTCAGGAATTACTTCGTACATATGGGGATAGTTGGCAGTAAAAAAATCGGTTCTTTTACTGACCGCTTGAAAATACTCATTAGAGTGACTATATAGCCAAAAGGCTCTGGATCCTAAATGATCGTATTGCCGGGCTACCAAGAAACTATTTTCATTTTTTATCAGGAAGGGTATAGCCGTACTCAGGGATTTGAATGCTCCATACCTGTAAAAAGAAAATAGAATAGGAAAATATGATACGAAAAAGCATGAATAGATGTTAGTCACACTTCATATATTCTTGAATATATTCAATATCAAATTGTTGAATATGTAAAATTTTGATTGAATTGAATATGTTCCATAATTTCATTAATAGGTAAGTCACGTTTTAATGTTCCATTAATGTACATTCTGAAATTTCGTTTGCTAATGGATCATATCTGTAAGCGAATTTTAGAGACTTGTTCACTATTAAAAAGAACAATTCGAGAAGTATATCTTGGATTTTGGTGCCCACTGAAATTCCAAAAACTGAACTCCTCTTAATTGTCTTGTGGGATTTCGTTAAACCGGTTTCAAATCCTGTTAAAATTTTGCTTATAGTTAATAAGCAACTTTTCCTGTTGTCTTTTAACATATTTATCGAATTCAATAATCGCACTATCTTTTCCCCTTTTACAATTAGAGCATTTATTACACATTTTGTGGATGAAATTGGAGTCAATTGAATTGCAGTGAATGAACTGAAAACACATGTTCCTTTGAGAATTGGCCAAAAAACAAAACAATCGGTTATTGCCGCGAATTATCGTGTTCGCGCTCACGTTCTTGGTGCTTATAAATTCCTTTCTTTGATTCAATTCTATTAATGTACATATTATTTTGTAAGTGTATGATTTATCTTCTAACGTCAAGCATAAGGACTCCTGACCTCTTCGACCACATCTACCTGTTTCTTGGATCCAGTTAGAGATTGAGGAAGAAGACCCTAAATGAATTGTTAAATTGCATGCAACATTGTTAACACCTAATGAAACTGCCGATGTAGCTAACAGTACTTTATGGGTTCCATCTACCTATTTTTTAATTTCATTTTCCCTTGAGGTTTGTTTCATCTTACCGTTATAAATTGACAGTGGATAATCGAAATGATAGAACCTTTTACGTAGTTTATCTAAATTTTTAATATTATCCAAGAAAATGATACAGCAATTATCGTATTTGAGGAAATTATTTACGAATTTAATAAATGATGGCATGTAATTTTCGATCCCTTTAATAGATTTTAACTTAGGGTGTACTACGGAAACGTCCAATGTTTCATACGATAATTCATGACGATATTCTACTTTACTAATTATCTCTAAACGATGGATTCTGTTAATATCTGATATGAATCTTATTTCCTCATCATTAATTGTCGCTGACGATATAACTTTTTGAATGCTATGATTCCTCCTTAAAATTGAGGAAACATCGATTAGTTTGCGTCTAAAGTCTAAACCCCAAGTGGGTATTGTATGCGCTTCATCGAGGATGATCGCAACGTTTCGTTGCGGAATTTCACTTAGTAATTTATGAAGCGCTTCTTGCTTCATAAAGGATTCATATGTTCACAACAAGAAGTACGTATCACCTTTATTCATATGTTCTAAAATTTCTATCAAAGTGTAGATGTTAAGTTTTTCTTCTCTAATATTAAGTACATTTACCTTATTCTTTAATCTTTGGAACATATTATCTAATAGCGCTATAAGGGGTAATAATGTAATAACTAAACATTTCTTCTTAATTAAAAACGGGATTAAAAAACATAAAGTTTCCCCGCTTCCGGTTGGCAATCTTAAAACGACGTTTCCTCCGTTGAGGATTGTAGATATTCCTTGTTCTTGTAAAGGTGGTATAAATGAGATGTTGCCATCTATCCGTTTCGCTATTTCCTAAATCCTAAGAAACATATATATATATGCTTATAACACGTAATATATTTGAAACGTAG
Source organism: Bemisia tabaci (assembly GCF_918797505.1). Classification (NCBI taxonomy): domain Eukaryota; kingdom Metazoa; phylum Arthropoda; class Insecta; order Hemiptera; family Aleyrodidae; genus Bemisia; species Bemisia tabaci. Next base: position 33,399,361 of record NC_092798.1, on the reverse strand, counting down.
GTACTGATTTTTAATATATATTGAATAAGGAAAGAATGAATATATTTCATAATTAAATAAAAAAATTGAACATGTTCAAAACATAAATTTTATATATTCAATATTAGAACTTTGAATGCTTACCTGAAAATTATTTCTTCTCAAATCAATTCTATCCACAAGGAAGTGAATTTTTTATGAATTCTGTTAATTTCCCAATTTAAATGGCGTATAAATTGAATTAGCACTGAAGAATTTTGCGCAATCATAGAAATCGATAACTTGATCGTCAGCTAAAAAGCTATCGTCTCCCAAAACTTTCAAGTAGCGTGGTGGTCGTCCAAATTTGTGAATAAAGTACGAAGTAATCAGAATGTGGTTAACGATTGATCCAATCAATTGAGTAAAGTAAGATCCACTCGCTATCCCACAATGCTTGAGATATCGTTCACCGTTGCTCAGACGGATAGGTGTCTTGATAAAATAGTTTTCGATATAATCAAACATTTTCCAGTTACGTTCAGCGTTCGCAACTCCATAGTTGCGATAGTTTCCGAAATCGATGTTTCTACGCAAGATGTTAAACGCTTTGTGGATTAACCACGGTGGTACAGTTTTGTCAAATTTGGAAAAGTCAATTCCAATGTAATTACTCATTCCAGCCGTTTCGTTCTTTAACTTAACGAATCCTCCCTGTGTTGTTTCGTATCCATAGGCTAAAGGAGTAGTTCCCAATTTGAATGCTTCTATTAGGGGAATAGCGAACACGGCCTCACCCATGACCATATTCATGGGATAACCCCAAACTGCCCTCACTTTGTCAATACCATGAGGAGCAAGATGTGAACGTACAAAGGCTAAACAATCAGAAGACCTTGGTGGTGCGTCATACTTAACTTCGTGCCAGAAGCGTCGAATGGCGATTCTATTCTCAGGACAAGCTACAACTTGTTGTTTTGTTTTATATCCCATCTCTCGATAAGGAAGTCCGGGCGACGATCCCCAGACTGGTAAGTCATAGTTGAAAACTTCATTGAGATGCAGCATTTTAACTTGTGGAATTGAAAATGCTTGAGCTGTTTTGTTAATTGCTGCTTTCAAAGATGCCGATCTTGGCTTTTCCGTTAGGTTTACAAACTCATGAAGATCCTTGCGAATAGATGGAAGAGTGACCTTACTGCGGTGAAGGTCTAGGTCTTGATGTAAATTTAGCGCTTCGAAGAAACGGCTTGGCCCAACCAAATTGAAATGGCGTTGGCCGAATCCGGTAGACAGATTTAATTTCGATATCATTTCGAAACCTTCGTCAGATCAACGAAAATCTAGAAAATTAGGGTTTCACATCTAATTTCGTTGTAATTTGTCATATTTTTCGTTAAACGTCTTTCAACCGGAATACACAAATTATTGATATTTTTGCTTCTCGACATTAATCTGTAAATTTTTTTTCCCAATTTTCTACAAGTGGAGTTACATAAAGCATTGAACCCTTCTGTGTCCCGTTCAATTTTTATGGATACGTCAAATGTAAAGTTTAAATTGTTCGGAGTAAATATACTTTGTTCCTTATAATTGTAAATTCGTAATTTTTTAATTTTTGATACGCTATGGATGTTACCCAGAACCAGAAAATTATTTGAGATGTGTAAAGACTTTGCATGAAGAATTAGGCTATTGTTTGCTGGGAGAAATGAAAAAAGCAATTTTCTGGAGAATAACCTGGAAGTTTCACCGTTAAAGACGAATCTGTAAAAAAATAAAAAAAAAATAAAAAAAAATTGACTTATTGCCTGTGGAAACAATGAAGAAAATTTTCGGAGCTCCAAGATAAGTGAATTTAATAATAAAGTAAGTTACGTTTTAATAACTTACGTTTTCTTTTGGACCCTTGCAGTTCCAGATCCTTCGTTTAAAAGCTGTTTACTTTTAAATGAATTGATTCACACGAATTTGTAGACCGCGCGACAGTTGCGGTGTTGCCACCTTCCCGATGTATACGCCGGACGCAATTCGGATGGGAGCTTGGAATGCAATTCGGAATGGTCAGGGACGCAATTCGGATACAGCCGTATCGACGTCCCAGTGCAGGAGGTCATCCAAGTCTGGGAGGCGGTTCGGAGCGATTGATGTTTCCTCAGGAGAGGAGCTACACCTGGGCAACCCCCGGGCCCTTCCGACGGTTTGTCGGGCTCTCAGGCGTCCATCCGAAAAGCGTGGCGATTCCTCACCCTGGATCGGCTGAGGCTGGTTGACGATGGTAGCCGATGGCAAGGCTGTGGAGGTAGAAGCCTCTGAGGTAGAAGCTTCTGAGGTAGAGGTTGCCGAGGTAGAGGCTTCTGAGGTAGCGGCTGTGGAGGTAGAGGCTTCTGAGGTAGCGGCCGGTAAGGCTTGCTGGATTCCGGGAGAGGTTGGTGGGGGACATTGGATGTCCCCAAAAGTCACGCTTCTTGCCGGAATTCCTCCTGGCCCTTCGTGCAAGAGTGTATCATGTTTTCGCCCGCGATTTGGTGCCGCGCAGCGTTTCGGCGAATTACAGAAGGCCAAGCTGTGCGTCGACAGGCAGTTTGGGCAACGCCCCCGCTGGCGTTGCGCGACCCCTGCGTTGATAGGGCGTGAGGCGCAGCAACAACTCACATTGCGTAATTGTGTGTGGTGTGAAATAAAGCATGCCGAGGCCTCCGAGGTAGAGGCTTCTGAGGTAGCGGCTGTGGAGGTAGCGGCAGTTGAGGTAGCGGCCGGTAAGCATATTCCCAAACCCCGCGTGGATTGTGAAAAATCTAGTCTGTCCTCAAAATCGTTAGCCGCTGCCTTCTGAGCCCTGCCGCGGTCGGCATGGGCCTCTTCAGCAAGTGGCCTTGGGCACTGCGGCCATCCTCTCTCCTTTCTCCTTTCTCCCGTCTCGCGTCTCGCCGCGCCGTCTGATTGTCTCTTCAACCCTTCGGAATGAATGGGGGTGACCTCGCGGTCCACTCTTTTTGTTTTCCGGAAAATATCTTCTTCCTCCTCAAAACAAGCCCTTCGCAGAGTTGTCACATGTTGAGTGCATTTTGAAATGCACCATTGACTTGTTCATGAAAAACCGTGATTATTCGATCCACTTGGGACGATTTTTTCAGGTCAGAGTCAAGTCATACCCTGTCTCTTCCGAGATGGATTTCAAATACCAAACATCGATGATATTGATGCAGGCGGCATGTTGCCTCCTAATTTTTCAGTGTCCAAGGGATGTTCGTGCCGAACAGCACGTGTTGTTACTCGGGATATTTGTCCAACCGATATGGACAACGGAAACGGGGAAAATTCCATGCTGCTAAGATTGTGCAACGTAGTTCTCTATCCGACTGTTTTGCTGTTTATTTTTCGTTGAATCTGCTCAGAGTTTTTCCTGGCGATTTAAAGGACATAAATCGACTGTGAATGAATTTCATTTGCAGCGAACGGTAAGAAAACTGCGCAATCGCAACAGCATGGCAAGCTCCATTCGCCCTTTTACCGAAAAAGTCCTCAAATTCTGCTGTTTCAAAAAATTCAACTGAATAAATAAATATTACATCGATTAATTCGTGGCCAAAACTGTTGAGAAGAAATCAGAGGAAGGGCATGAAGGTTGGACGGAGATGAGAGACTACCTGAGCCGAGCCGGTGCGGAGGAGTCTCGGACCCGCACAAGGGGCTTCGGTTGGGGTTTAAACTGGATTTCACAATCCACGCGGGGTTTGGGAATATGCCTCCCGGAATCCAACAAGCCTTACCGGCCGCGAATTACAGAAGGCCAAGCTGTGCGTCGACAGGCAGTTTGGGCAACGCCCCCGCTGGCGTTGCACGACCCTGCGTTGATAGGGCGTGAGGCGCAGCAACGCCTCACATTGCGTAATTGTGTGTGGTGTGAAATTAGGCATTAAGTAATATATTGATAACACTAACACTAATGTGATCAAGTCCTGGTCACTAAGCGGAGAGCTCGAGAACAGCGATTTACTGAAAATAATAGGATTTTACTTCGGCATTTTAAGGTAAGTTCCCTTATTCTACTCAGCGCGAGGACATTTAAATGCCCTTATTTTAATCGGCGTGAGGACATTTAAATGCTGAACTTACTTGCAATATAGTGTCGAATCTACCTGAAAATGGTAAAGTTTACCCCCCCAAGCCCCCCGGAACAACCCACGAGGTAAGCGAGCCAACATTCACTCGCGGAGCGAGTGACTGGGGGTTCAGGGGGCGAAGCCATCGGCTAGCGGCGCTAGCGAGCGTAGCGAGCTGAAGCAGGTAGTCATTTGTTATTGACCACAGCCGATTCTGACTGCATAAGTGTCCACAGATGATTTAGATGGATAGTTAGTTCTTTATTCAATAAAACAAGTTTAACAAAAAACATTAATCACTACGAAAACACGTTGCCAAAAGAAATTTCTTGTGTGGCAAGAGTAGTAAAACTAATAAAATTGAACAAAATACAGAAAGAAATATCTTACTTTGCGATAGGCTTTGCTGCTTTAATAACAGTCTTTTGGATCATATAACATAGTGGCTTCAGTCTTAGTTTCATTAATAGATGCTATAAAATCTGAACTTCGGCGACAAAAGATAGAACAAAGATAAATTATGAATTATGGTAAGATTTTGAGGAACACATTGTATGAGAAGAGTTAGGATGAATTCTTAAGCCGTTCTCTGAGTAGCTTGGGAGAACCCAACTTGCCCTCAGTGATCAACCTACGCCTAAAATCTTCAAGGAGTGATTTGAACTTCTCGAAGATTTGGCGTTTCTATCGTTATACTATTGATACATGTGTTCCATGCCTCACTCCCAAAACATCGAAGTTATTATTTTTTAAAATTTCCATTTTCTTTCAACGAAGTCGGGTTTTTCATAGAAGAGAGAACGAAACGGTCCTAAACATTGACCCAAACGAATCAATAGTAAAATCAAGACTTACACTCACACATGTAACATCTCCTTTCTCGGAAAAGCATGTACGGTGCCTTTCCAGCGAAAAAAAATCGATGGAATTCGGAAATGAAATGGTTTTGGTTTCCGATGTTTATGCTCCAGAGATGCAAAAGAAGTCGCCCGGTGTTCGATCGGCTGCACTGGTAAAAAAAAAACCTCTTGGTTCAAGAGTGCAGTTTCTGTCGCCGGATTTAAGAGTCTGGCCTCTTGTTTCAAGCGGATTTTGAATTGAACCAATGCAAAATCCGCTTGAAACAAGAGTTCAAGACTCTTAAATCCGGCGACAAGAAACTGCACTCTGAAGTCAATGCACCGCGGCATTGGTCCAAGAGGTTTTTTTTTACCAGTGTGGAAGAAAATACGCGGGAGAATGAGATGGGTTACACACGTTACCCAACGAACGGGGCCTCTTCCTTCACCTTTGCAGGAGTCTCGGCGAGCGTGCGAGTAAACAGATGCACGAGCGATCTAATGATTCCCGGCCCGGCGGAAGTGGCGAGGAGCAATCTCTCCTGCCCGCGGGAGTGGCGTCTGTCGGCGAGCGTCGCGCCGCCACCGCCGCCGGTCCCGAGCCCGCGGCGGGGCGAGACGTGCACTCAAACTTTCCCCATCAAACAGCTTTAAAGCCGAATTTTCAGACAGCCCTCTCCCCCCCACCCCCCGGGTCCGTCTTCCCGCCGTAGTGCGGTCGCGTACCCTCCTGCTCCCCCGACCGTGGCCGCGGGAGTGCAAGTCGTTTTTGCTCTTTTCCTTCTCCGAGCTGCTCGTTCTACGCAGAGATTCCGGATTCGTGTAGGGTTTGCGTCGAGAGGTACGCGGTTCTTGGTGCCGAACGCGGCAGTCATGGCTCGAGCTCCGCCTGAAGGTGACTCGCAGACTCATTAAAGAGTTCGAACTCGAGAAGTCCTCGATAGCCCCTCTCTCACCCATCTATCTCCCTACGATGGACTTCTGAAGCGACGATTTTTGGTATTTTATTGAAGATACTTCTACTGTGATTGTAATTATTGTATTGAATGATAGTAATGATTGTATGAATGTACCAGTGGCGTGGCGTGAAGGATCGATTATCGATATCTCGCCATTTGAATCTATGGAAAAGAATCTATTGCTAAGGTGTTCGCTACGATCACCCTGATAATCGATCTTTTTTCATAGGTTCAAATGGCGAATCAATCGATATATCGCAAAGCACGCCACGCCACTGGAATGTACGAAGTATGTTCGCAAAATTTCCAATAACACGCATACGCGTCAGGACGAAAACATCTCATTACGTGAGTTGAAATTCGGACGAAGATCACCGTCAGAAGTGGGTACATGGCACTTGAGATACTTCTCATGTCATATTTGGCGACGATCAGTGGCTCGGCGTGCTTTGCGACATATCGATTGATCCGTCATTAAATCCATGGAAAAGGATCGATTTACATGGTGTTCGCAACGAATCCCGACCAATCGATTTTTTATCATAGCTTCAAATGGGGAAATATCGATAACCGATCATTCGCGCCTCGCCTCGCGCCACTGATACCATTAATAACTATCGAGGGGGATGGACTTGTCTCTCTCGTTCTGTTCTCGCGCGCCGGGAAAGATGTTACATCATGGCGGTAAAGCTGCGCCGATATCCATTAATTTCATTCACCGTCGGCGGGAATATGGGTTGCAGCGTTTTTAGCGCCGGTATCATAATTCATGCAAAAGACTTGTCGGGAGATGATTGGGATGGGAGTTTTTTCGTCGCAGCCCTCTATGTGCCCGTTACGGCTCTTACGGATCCCTTGAGTGATGAGCAGGTGGAAGAAGCCTCATCTCGATGATGGCTCTCTAAGAGATCCAATTTTGACGATCATGCACAGCCTATGTTGCGTGCACTCGAGCCCTGAATTTTTGCGCACGGTTTGTAAGTTGGAAGTTTTTTCTCGGTCTATGGGCGCAGCTCCAACGGCTGAACAGACTGTCTCGCATGAACTGGAGAGAAGTAAAGTCTAAAGATAAAATTTGAAAATTTACTTTAAAAAAATTTGAACTTGTAAGGTTCAGAAGCATCAACCTATAAAGCTTCCTCTTTCTTCACTTGACCTTTTGTGCTGTTTATCGTACGTACCACCGCTCTTCGCTTGGGCAGATTTTTAAGTGGTCCGGGAGACGACCCCCCCCCCCCCGGACTAAACCCTCCCTGACTGAGTTCGAACCCTGAATCAGGCCGGCTGTAATGCGTTGCAACTTGCGTGTTTCAGCCGCTTCTTTACATGGCGCGGAATCGAATCCTAGGATAACTGTGCAGAATCAGTCAGGAACTCCACCACTTTCAAGACTTAACCCCGAAGAGAAACCGTAACTCCGATCGAGCTACTTCCGTACCCTTGGTGGGATGAATCCCACCTTATTAGCATCTGTACATTTCCCCCGTATTACCCACCACCTATAAGTTTGATCTCTGCTAGCTTAAACTTAATCAAATATTTTAACCTATACTCTAAAATTACACCGTGCATAATATCACCTATAACCTAAATCTTGTCTTTACAAACAAGATCCCCTCACCAAGAGAACGGATGTGAGAAAAAACGAACAATCCTCGGGGCATGATTATTCGTCTGAGCGTGCCAGCACAAAATCTTACCTTCTTAACATTTCTGATGTGGTATCCCAGACCGCGCACTGATCCTTAAACACCTTATTTTGCAGACGCCCAGAATCGTTTTATTTCCTCATACTCAAGGGAAACAAATTTTAACCCCTCAAATTTCTGTAGTCCTTCGTATCAAATTGGTGTGCGGCATACGACACGGAAAATCTGGGTGCTGTTGAACCGGCCCACAAGGTGCACCTTTTGAATTGCATGTGTTGAACGGCGACCATTAGGACCTTCCTTTTTGTCACCTATTATGACATCTCCACTGAGGAGCATCGATGTACGGTACGAAGATTAGACCACCAGACCAGACAGGGTTGGAACTAGAAATGAACGTCACCTGAAGTATCATCAAAATCTTACTTAGAGAACGAATCATACACCGGGAGTTCCAGAAATCAATTCTTGAACGGGATAGAAGCAAATGTATTAACACAGATCAAATAGATTCTACAAACGACGCTATTCGTATTTGTCATTAACCTATGTTTTAATTGAAAACACCTATCTTCTTTAGCAGTTGATTTTCAGACTTTCCGTTGAGTGATTCGCTTGCGTCCAGAAATTTTTAAGAGGAAACATCTTTGCACTGTGTTTGAATTCGTACCTTGATGACCAGCGGCTCATTCAGGACCCTTAAGTTCGGACCTTAAGGTCCAACTTCCTTGACGAATAGAACTGGGGGGGATGAGGTTGGTCGCTTATCGTAGCGGGTGGAGCGCTTAAGCGGGGGAGCCGGGGCTAAGACAAGAAGACACGAGAGCCGAGACAAGTGGCTTGATTAATAACGTACCGTAACCGCAGTGACGCATCGATGTATCCACAATCGAGGACGATCGGGTTTCGGCGTTTGCGGTCAACCACCCCCTCCCCCTCGCCTCGCCCCTTCCGTTCGGGGTCACCACCGCCGCGGTACAATTCGGCGCCCCTTCCGATGGAAAGGCCCACCAATACTCTGACATGATCCCTGGGAATCGAGAATTTAGATGGGCAATGGGGCTCCTATGCGAAATTTTGGTGCGCGCTCACGTCAGAGGAGCGGCGAATCGAAGAATCGGCTTCATTATGTTTTTCAGTATTGGACAGGTGAAAATTGAAACGAAAGTTAAGCTGCAGATCCGTTTGTAATTTCCATTTTTTCCTGCAAAAACAGTGAAATTGAATCGTTAAATGCGATTTCTTTGAGTCATATATCCGTGCGTCAAAACTTGGCCCAAAAGTTTGAAGTGTCAACGGGTATGCACTGAGAAAAACTATGGCTTATAAACTATTAGTGGTAAATATGAACACCACTAATAGTAGTACCTCTACATATAATAGCACATATACTTAGTTATGGTCTCTGTACCTTATTAGGTACAGAGACCTTAGTATGGTCACAGACCGAGAATCATTAGTTTATTTACGACTATATAGGTGTTCCATATTTACCTCTAATAGGTTTATAAACCATAGTTTTTTCTCAGTGTGCTTCAAGCTCGGGGTCTCTTGGTCTTTTCGTTGACTTGCTGAGATCTCCTTTATTTTGTGACGGCAGAATCAGGATAGGGGTCGTTCCTTAGACACTTAATGCTGTTGAGTGGGGAGACCGTGGCGGAGGGTACCTAGAATGGACCCGTGAAATCTACTTTTTGCTTTGTTCACTTTTTGAAAAAGGAAAGCATAACACATTTCTAGATAAACTATAAGAAACACAAAACAATGGGTAAACAAGGCTAACAAGCTTTCAGCTAAACTAAAAAAATCAAAAAACAATGGGTAAACATGGCTACAAACAGAGAAAAAAAAAAATAGAAAACCTGGGACGTTTCGGGGTGGTCCCACCCCCCCCCCCCCTTGACCAGGAAACGAAAATAAGATTAAAAATTAAATTATAAAAATCAAGAAACCTTTAAGCCCGTTTTTGGTGATTTGCGGTGGTACGGTTATCGGAGGTGAATGGAGGTTTAAGGGTCCTCAGATTTTTATAATTAATTTTATTTTATTTTTTTTTTTTGTTTCCTGGCCAAGGGGGTGGGGGGGGGGGGGTGGTTTGAGACCACCCTGAAACGTCTGAGGTTTCTTTTTATGTCTCTATTTTTAGCCTCGTTTCACCCATTGTTCTGTGTTTTTTCAAGTTGAATTATTTGGGCTATGTCTTGGTATTATCTTTATTTCCAGATAAATGCTCGCACACCATATTTCATCAAACCGCAATTTTCCCCGCTTCAATCACCTCTGTGAACCTCAACTTTTTCAGGAAACCACCCACGTATTCTGCCCTCGTTCTTATCACGTATTTTGCGAAATCAGTTGAATCAGTCAGCCGAAGAAATGTCTGCACATCGCCCAGGCCCGTGGCATGGGTTTACACCCCTGAGCGAAGGTTAATTCAACGGTGGAACTCAACGTCAACTGAAGAAGAGGGTCGGAGGAGGCCGAGGTGAAGCAATTTCCATTCACCGACGCAACTGCCACTCCCGCAAGTTGAGGAATCAAAGCCGAGCTCACGTGAACCACGATATGAATATTTGCGCTTTAAAAAATGTATCGCAATAAAAATAATGGATAGTGAATCATGGGGTCTCGCACTTAGCAGCAGCAGTCTACCGCCAGCGTTGCCGAGCCTACCTGCAGCAGCAATGTCGTTTCGAAGGGTGATTCCGTTTTGGCTCCTACATGACCCTTTTTGCTTCCGTCCGAAAACCTGGTTTCCTCTAGAAGAGCAGTTTTGACTCAAGGTCAAACATTTTTACAGGACTTGCCGTGAATGTTATTGTTCACAGGGCTTGCTGATTTGGGTACACTGAGAAAAAACTATGGTTTATAAACCTATTAGAGGTAAATATGGAACACCTATAATAGTCGTAAATAAACTAATGATTCTCGGTCTGTGAACCATACTATGGTCTCTGTACCTAATTAAGGTACAGGTACCATAACTAAGGTATATGTGCTATTATTATATGTAGAGGTACTACTATTAGTGGTGTTCCATATTTACCTTTAATAGGTTTATAAGCCATAGTTTTTTCTCAGTGTAGAAGGGTATTAGATCCAAAATCCAGCCTTCTACTGATTTTCCTTGTTCCCATTCGACACTCCTGCTAACTATTCGTTTCCCGGTCGGTGCCAACGGCGACGACTAGTTCGGATAGTTAGAGTGGAGGACGTGTCTGTTCAGTTGCGATCTCAACGAGGTCGCGGGTGGTCAGACCCGTCGTCACAGAAGCAAATATTTTTTGCTTCCGACCAATAAAATTGCTAATTTTAAAGGAAACTGTAAGCGCGCTGGTTCTGTTTTGCTAAATGCGATCCAATTGATCTTGGAAACTAGGCGTCATAGGTCGTAAGATTGTGGGGGCGAAGCCAACCTTCTTACTACGTCGAGTACGTAGAGTCGTAATGAGAGCGGGAGAGCTGATACCATGTTTTGGACGACGAGTTCCGAGCCCAGTGTGCGCCGAGCTTCGGTCACTTTCTCGATACATTTTTTATCCAAAATGGCGATGTAGAATACGTAGGAATTCTTATCCTCTTCGTTTACGTCGGATGACCGGGTCCCCGTGTATTTCAAACTATCGATAATGTATCGAAAAGTGCCCCCAGCTCACCCAATCACATTACGACTCTATGTGCTCTACACGGCCAAATGGCTTGTAATTGGCACGAGCTTTTAGGGTTCTAGAACCAGTCATTTCAAGTGCGCTAACACAGTCATGCTGCTCCAGCATAGTTTTCGGCTTTAGGGGAAATTTCCTCACCTATATGCGTTTAAATTTCTCGCCATCGCTGAACGTCCTCAAATATCAGTATCTGCACTAACCTCTATTTCCCACATCCGTCGGGAACCAAAAATGTGCCTGCACTGGAAAAATAAGTAGCTTGAAACAAATCAAAATCAGCTTGAAGCAAGCTGGAAAAAATCTTAAATTTGCCGCCAAGAAACGTTTAGCTTGAAATAAGCATGGCCGTGCTGCTTGAAATCAGCTACCCGGTGGAATCTTAATTATTTTTCGTTTAATGCTCGGATCCAATACTAAATACTGAAAGTTTTATTCATTTTTCATAAAATTCCGTAACGTAGGAATAAAACGTTACTGATTCTTCGACATGGATCATGTTGAAATCGTCGTGCGTTGCCGCGGGTTTTGTTCTCGGTTTGCAGCACTGTTAAAATGCGCGGCTTTTTGAGATCTCCTGGAATGACTTGAGAATGTAGGAATGTATAAACTTAATGCCCGTGTCGAAAATTAAGGCGGAATGGTTACAATCCAATGGAAACTTAATTCAAGAAGTTGGCTGTTAACTTAATTTAAGTCTAATTTTTTCAGCTATTTCCAAGATTCGTGTCATGCTTGAAACCAGGAATCTTGAATCGAGTATACATTATCTTGAATCAAGAAACAACTTCTTAGAATTAGCAGCCATGGTGGCTTGATGTAAGACTTAGCAGGTTTGACTCAAGATTTTTGCGCCGCTAAAATCAAGCTAGCAGGTGATCCAAGCTATAAGGTAGCTGCAAATAAGAATCTCGAATCTTGAATTTAGCAATAAATTGCTTGTTTTAAGATAAAAATTCTTGAATCAAGCTGATTTTTTCTCAAGATTCCGAGACGGCTTGACCGTAGCAGACTTTTTTCTCCAGTGTGAGGAGAGGGGCCCATTTTTTTGACGGGAGTCAAAACGAACAGAACGGTTGGGGCACATGAGCTAAAATGGCAACTACGGTTTCGAATGGTGTTGAAGTCCCGGAAGGGCCTCTCGATATCTCTTTACATAATATCCGGTTTTTTTGTCAATAGATATACTACGATTAACTACAATGGCCGGGTGTTCTCGATGTACCTTTTGAAGTAATCTCATTTACCCTGTATTATCACGCTCCTTAGATGGTGCTTCACACTAAATTCCGTGGCAATTTTGGACTTATCATGTTTATGTTGACGCTGTATTCTGCAGTGGAAAATGAATGGCTGAGAAAATGGCACGAGGGACCACGACCTTTTCTGGGTAAATGGTCGAAAAACCTGAGGAAGGATGAGAGAGAGTGGCAAACTAGCCAGAGATAAGAACTTAACTAACCTGGATACCCCCCCGCAAATATACTGAGGCGGCTGCTAAAATCCGAGGGCGCGACATCCAGACCGCGAAAAGGAAAGATAGCTCATAAGGAAAGGTCAAACGAGCCCTCAGATTGGTTTTCTGGGGACCCGAGTAGTAGCCTCTCTGTGTCAACGTCCAAATGCAGGAGATCATCTAAATCTGGTTTAAGACGCAGTTGCGCGGCGAGGCAGTCTCAGAGGATGAAGATGGGCTGTAGGGCGGGGCAAGCCTCCTGCCCTTACCGACGGTTTGTCTTGCTCTCAAGCGCTCACCTCACATGGCTCGTAGTTCGCCGTTGCTCCGATTGACCTCGTTGCGGCGCTTGGACAATTGGACATGCGTTATGATTGGAAGCGGTTCTGGCTGAGGCGTTGGCTGTGACTCTGGACGTGGCGCTGGATGCGGCTGTTATTTTATTGAATTCTCATATGCATTTGGAACATCAGAGACCCATCATCAGCGATGTATTATATAAAAAACACTACAGTGAAGATCGTTATCAACATAAAAATCGAATCATTCTGAAATCAGGCAATTAGTACTGTGGTGCGCGCACTGTACTATGTACATTTTATATTTATAAATAACTCCCATTTTTGCCTCGATTTTGTAGCCTTGGCACCTCCGTATAATTTGGTGTGAAATGGCGGGGTGCTGGTTTTGCTCGTGTCCCTGCATCATTAGAAACATGTAAAATATGTAAATTACTCTCATTTACAGTGTGGTTGGAAACTTCAATATGTTTTTGTATATTAGAGCTATGCATTTTTAAATGCTCCTTAAATTGGTTCTTAAATGACCGTTCAGTTTTCCCAATGTAAATACTATCACAATCATTGCAATCTAAAACACCAGAGCGGTTAAGATCTCGATTTGGGCGAATGGAATTGTTAGGCTTAATCAAATTTAAAATGTTACAATTAGTTTTGAAGGCAGGTCTATATCCGCATCCGGTGGCCCTCTAAAGGGCCGTTTTCAAAGAAAAAACTCAGAGAGACATTAACTTCAAACTTAAAAAAACTAAATAAACTGAAAAAAGAACTGGTAAGATTTAAAAGAAGAAACAATACAAGATAATAAAACGAAAAGTATCACTGGTTGGACTCAAACATGTTGCTTTATGCGGACTTATACAGGTTTTGACTTGGACTTCAGGAACTGGACTCCGCCGAGGAGGGAGGTGTCGGAAAGATGTGCCGTGGCTTCGGAGCGTCGCAGTGACTAGTGTAGTGCGACAGCGATCGGAGAGTCGTCCTCTTGATAGCTGCATATCGAGGTGGAAGAAGTATTCCATTTTCGTACAGATACATAAATCCTTCCTCCAATGGAGTAGATGTCCCCTTCCTCCATTGATTCTAATATTGGTTTGATTTTCTTAAAATGGCATTCGGGCATGAAACCCTCAATATCTTTCTCTATTGAGACCAGACGTAACTCAGGATTTACGAACAGATGGGAGTGTATTTGCAACTTATCTGGTAGCGCAGGTGTGGCGGCGACAGCTGCGGTACCACTATGTTCTTTAGATTATTACCCCACTTCTCTTCAGTCGTTCTGTAACATTAAACAAGGAATGTCACTAAATATGGTGTTTTGACAGCAAATCCCGGATCAAACCTCCCAAGACTTAAAACTAAATACAACTATTGTTACTCCAGGCGAATTTATCGGTTACTTAGACTATGATACCCTTGTACCTTATTAATGGGTTAGTGGCATTTTTATTACTTCCTTATTAATATATACGTGAAAAACATAAAAATTAATCCATTCCGTTTCATGATAATTCAAAAATGCTGCTTCATAGATGAGGCGGCAGGTCCGTCTGGATTTGCAACTGAATGAAGGGCTCCTACTGATACTCCCCCGCAGGAATGAGCGGGGGTGCATCCTCACGAACCACTCGTTTCGTGCGTTGGCGCGGCCGAGGCCGCCGGGGCTTTGCCCTCCACCTCTTCACTTGCCCGATGTGACTCCCTTCAGGTCCCTCCGGGAGTCGACCAACTGTGAGGGCGATGGCTGGTTGGGTAGTGGGTCGATTGCTTGAACCTGCCGGCGCACTGGTAGTGGTCGTGTAGGAATTCTGGCTGGAACTTCTTCAATTAACGCAGACAATTTCTCCATCTCCTCGTCTAGGGAAAGTTCCCTCTCCTTTCCTCCCTTCCTTTTTATTTTTATTTTGTTCCTGGGGCTTTACTATTATATGCAACATCCTTACCCTGGAGAATCTCGTGTAGGCTGTATACCTTGGTGCTCTTCGCATTAATTTCGATTGGTCTGCCCTGGGACCGTATCACCGTCTGAGAGGGGGGGGGGGGGTACCTCGTGGGTGGGTGGTTCTCGTGATTCTAGAAATAAAATATAACTAACAAGTATGACAAACAGGGTCACGGCCCTAGTCAGAAGTTAGAAGAAGAAGAAGAAGAGACTTGTCTGTAAAAAAAAGAAACGATGCACAGATGATGGTATCCCAGCGTCGAAAATACCGTTAATTGAAGTTGTTAATGTTGTTTCACAACTTAAAATTGTTATAAAACAATAACATATAAACAGATGGTATCCCAGCGTCGAAAATACCGTTAATTGAAGTTGTTAATATTGTTTCACAACCTAAAATTGTTATAAAACAATAACATTATAAACAATAACTCTATTTCATGAATGACCGACGGTGAAGTTGTACACCCTCCCATTGGGTTCTGGAAAATGTTCAATGGTTCGATCGATGTTCATATCTTCTTTACCGCTTCGACCTAATTTCATTTAGCGTGAAGATGAGCAACAATGACGTGACCCCGATCGACCCCCATAACTGAAATAATAAGGTGGTTAGAATACTTGGTCATTACACCAAGGCAGCTCGAATGGACCACTAGACAAGGTGCGAATTTAAGCATTCTGATACATGTTTCTTAACCAGAATTTCACGTAGAACACGATTCGCGCAACGAAAATTACTGAAACCAACTCCTAACGAAGTTATTAACACTTTTATTTCACATTGGTTACGAGGAATTTGAACTGCCCGCTCACAAGAAACTCAAAGCTCTACGTGAGTCAAATCGCGCACTACAAGGGTTTCAGCAAGCTTCTCAATCGAGCAATGTTCATTTCCCACATGTGTTTTTCAAACTATAAGTAATTTGCTATAGCTGAGCCAAAGCGTCAAGATTGAGGCTGCCAGATTTTTTTTATCGCAGAGACTTTCATGATAACGTTTAGTGCACGATGTGAATCACGTAGAGCATTGAGTTTTCATGAGCGGGTGGTTTCAATTCACGCACCAAGAATCATTAAATATCTTAGAAAGGAGTTGATTTCGGTAATTTTCGTTGTGCGCATCGCGTTTCACGTGGAATTTTGGTAAAGAAACATGTATCAGAATGCTGAAATTCGTTCTTACTAACTTCTGTCTTTTCTCACTCGTTTTCTTGACTGCTTTCTAGACGACCGTTGTCTCTTTAATAGTAAAAAAATAATAATAAAATCAGTGTTCCGATCCTGTCTGTTGTCCATTATAAACTTCAATTCCAACAAACTCTCAAACGAAATTTCAGAGGTGAGCGCGGCAACTCGGGCGTTTTCTCGAGGGTAGGTGTGAGTCATCCCCCCCCCTCATCCGCCCCCCCCCACTCGTCGCGAAGAAAAACGGAACGAAAACAAGGTGTAATCAACTAAAATGTTTTGTTTGTCGACTGCCGTCCCAGCAGTCTATTCCTCACTCATACGTGGCGGGACGCCTCGAATCTCCCGAGTCCCCTGGAGATGAAATCCGTACGATTTGAAATCGGGGTAGCGAGGTTTGAGCTTTGCACCGCTTACGGGCGAGTGGAGGGGGGAGGGGAGCCGTTGTCATTTTCTCGCGGTTCCCCCTGTCACGGCCGCGCATCATTTATTTCACCCCTCGAACTTTTTTCTCATATCCGAGAGTATTTATAATCGTAGCGTTTCGCTCCTCCCGAGGCTCGATGGATCGGAGGAGTTGACTCGCACTGCTTCAGCATTATCTCGAAGCTGCTTTCGTTAAAGTGGTCAGTGTCCGTTTTTCATCCCCGATGAATGTTGTAATATTTGCGCCGGGATTTTTAACAGTGTAGTTAAACATTTGCGAATTAAGGCTAATTTCAGTGCAGACGATTTGTTCTCTTTTTGAGAAGGATGGATATCTCTGGGAAACTGTGCTTGGCAACTCTCCAAGGAGTGCATAACTGGCTTCAATCTGTTGTACAGGTGGAACAGAACGGATATTCCAATATTTTGTCACGTTTCCCTGTAATGTAGTACGTATATAATAAGTCTGCTCGTTCTCCGCTGGCAGCTAGTCCGGGCAGCGTAACGTTTCCATCTCATTTGAACTTAGAATGTCAACTTTTCCGGTTCCGTTATACTCTATTGGTGCCGATATGTACTTGGCATAAGTATTTGCCAGGAATTCCTGCTTTGCATTGAATCGGTCATAGTCGGCTTGCAAATCGTTAACAAAATCATAATTTGCCGGAATGAACAGATCGGGAATCGAGGCGAATTTGCGTTGTTGTTGACAAAACCCCATTCTGCGGCTGGTAGAGGCGAATGATCGTAAAAACGTTTCCGGTATTGTGCTGGATTATTCACGTCATTTAATGATTCGACGGTTTTACGGAGGTTGAGAATGTGTATATTCTCCGGTCGTGGTACGAACCCCTCTTCAACGACGGTGTCTTTGCGCAAACAAGGTACGAATTGAACTTCACGATCCGAGTATATTCCAGTTGCGCGGACTGCGCGAGTAACTGGGTCTGGCAGGATAGCATGACTCAAAACGACATTTATTGAATCAGCCGAGAAGCGTGGCCAGAATGAGAATGCATTATCGTATGGTAAGGTTTGTTCGCGCTGTACCATAGTATATTTTGTCGCAGCTGCGGCAAGAGCAATGCAATACAAAGCGTATGTATCACCAGTGGGCGGAATCTGTTTTGCTGGTCTTTGATAGATCGCGCTCATAGTTATGTAGGTGCCAAAACCTTGACCACGACTAGTGGTTGGTACTACGGTGGCTCGTGGTGCGTTGACTGTCTCTCGTTGTTTTGATGCGGACGATTGATCTTTTACGCCGGGCAAGAGGCGATTTTTCAGTTCCTCTGCTACACGATCAACAAATTCTCAATTCTTCGAGATGTGAAATTAATCAGCTCTTTGCTGCTGATAACGGCCACGACTACCAGATTGGTTTCCGCGTGGCTGAGTCCTGGGGACTCGGTTTGGCTTTGTGTATTCCAACTCCTCTTCGGGTTCGGGTGGGGGCGGTGCTGAGCGTCCGCCGCGTCCTCCTCGTGAACGGAAGTTTCTTCTCATTTTCAAAATATCTCTGTAGAGCTTTGGCCAAAAGTTTTAGAAGGCAAGACGTAAGGTTTGGTCTTACCCCCAAGTCTGTAATCAGTAACCTGGAACTAAAAAAACCCTAGTTTAACGTTTGAAAATCTAATTGTTACTTTTGTTCTGTTCGCAGCAGTTGGAATAACGCGATGAGGCGAAAGTACGGCCGCTGACATGCAGAGTGTGTGGGAAATGATTCGGAGCTAATGCCGCCCACCATGAGAGTGGCTCCGATCCCCTTAAGGTGCATCTTAGTCTGCGTCTTATTCGCCCTCAACGTCGAGTTTGCCGGTAAGTTTTTCTTCGAAAAATCTCGACCAATCCGTCTTTTTGCATCCGACTTGCGTCCCGTCTTCGAAATTGGGACCATTACACGCGTCCCTTCTGGAAGGAGGGACACCACTGGCGTCATGCAGTAAAGTTTTAATTTTATTTCGTCTTGATAAGTCGTTCAACAGTCTCGTACTTTCAACGCCGAAAAAAAAGTTACGGGCTATACGGACGTAAAGTCCGTTGCGAAGGGAGCAGGACGTTCGCGCAAACGCCCCCCTTTCGAGACGGGATTGCGCCAATGTGTCAAAGCAATAACAATACTTTTTTGTAAATTTATGAGTTTCAGGAAACTTTCAGCTGAGACTGGATGTAAAAATTGGTTTGAAATATCCAAATTGAGACTCGTTACATAGATTTCAGTTTTTTTTTTTGCTAGCCTTACAAGAAATGAAATTATCTCGTTTTCTTTAGCATCGTTTGCAAAAAATAAATAATATAAATTATTAGGGGTCCTTATGTCTCGATCTTGTATGGTCGTTACATCCCGATCTCTTAAGTTTAAATTATTGTTTACGATTCTGAAGTCTGTGCTAGAATGTCACCGGTTTACGTATCATGCCGCTCTGTAATTCTAACCATGACCTCTTGGCCACTTGCAAGGCCGGGGGTCCACGGTAACATGATTTTAATACCAATCATCCACACTCGAATCCTTTCGTTTTTTCTAAGCTCTCGGCTCTCGCTACAATGGCTTGCCCTTTCATCATCTGAGTCCTGGAGTGAGCCGTCCAGGCGTTACCTTTCCTCTTCCTCCTTATCATGTAGGGGGGGATTAGGGTTCAGGCTACATTTCTCTCACATCACAATTAAAGCAACTAGATCCCGTCACCGTTGAAAGAATCGTCCTTTTGAATATATCATGTCAAAAGTTATTCCTGATAATGAAAAACAAGCAGGAAGCTCCAACGCATTGGCGTCGGAGAGCGGCTCTGGGGGCAGTAGTTGTAGTCAAGAATGAGGGCCTAGACACATTTTGTCATTGATGTACAATCCGACAACTGTCGATTCATGTTTTGTAACTTAGCAGATTTACGTAGCCGGTGTATAAATGTGTATTGGGCTTTGATATGGCGAATACATGGCATTATCACTTGTTGTATACTTTTAATTTTGAAAGCTCTTTGGAGGTCCGCTTCCTAAAAAATCTCTGGTTGATAAGTCGTTTAGCGAGGCTGCAAAAAATTTGCATTTTTATATCTGAAAGTGTAGGTATTGGTTTTTTGTATAATTGTTTTTTTGGATTGCTGGAAAAGTAACGCATACTTCTATAATTTAGGACTGAGTCAGGGAAATATAAGGTTCGTTAAATAGTAAATATTCCTAGTACCGTGTGACACTATTGTTAACGAAAAGTTTTTGCAACTTGTCAAAGAGGTTGTTGAATGATCTTCGAATAACTTTTGATGAGCTAGAGGTAATGGTTCTATCTGCAGCTCGTGGACTTCTGTACGATATTGTCCAGAATCATCTAAATTTTCAAAAAGTGTCCGCTTGTTCGATACCCAATTTGCTCATTCATGCATACAAGGAGAAGCGCATGAAAGCTTTAGCAGACATTTTGGAGATGAATCAAGAATTAGATGAAGAATTTATGACTTAAATCACGGCACCTTAATCACGGGATGACCTTAATTACGGCAACTATTTATTGTCCATGAGATGCAGATGGTTCCATTTCCCTAGCTCATCAAAAGGTATTCGAAGATCAATTTCATCAGCCACCCGTACGAACCACGTTTCTAGTGACCCGTACTTGCTTCGCACGTATGAAACATACAATCAGAGAAAACAGAATTCATCTTACAATAATCAATAATCAGTAGGACATGAATCGTTGCGATGTATAATACGACATTATAATGCGGCATTACTATTGTAATTCATTTTAATGGATTAGGGGCATTATAAATCATTATTGCCACGTCGGAATGAAATGTTGTAGACTGAATTGAAAAGCATGTTGGCAAAATTTATTATAAAAATAGTATAACATGTAGGTACATAACATAAAGGTAATACAAATTAAATGATTAGAGCGTGTATATTTCATTACATTATAGGTATATTACAATCATTTTTGTCATTGTTGGAAATTTTGATAGTTTGAAATTTGATAGTTGATAGTTGATAGTTTGAGAGTTGAAAATTTGGTTATTTTATTTAGTTAAGGTGATTCGATAGACGCCATATTTTGTGTCAGAATGGCATGCGACATATCCCATCAATTGGTTCCATTTTTTCATTTACTCATCATTTTTCTCCAATTTTAAGTTTCGCAATTCTGTTTTCAGGAGACTAAAGCACTCACTTATCAATTTGTATATTTATATTGAGTTAAGGGTAGAGACGTATTCCTCACCGGAATTGAGGAATGGAGGTGTTACAGTAAGCGACGATCAACGCTACGATACTGGAAGCCAGTCTTCCGATATTAAATCCCTAGCGGGGAAGAAAAAAAATGCCTAGATTTCGCTAAAAATCCCTAAATCCCCAGATTTGCTCAAATATACTTAAAAAATCCCTAGATTTTGCAAAAAGCGCCATTTTTTAACGAAGAATCATGATGTCATTCGATGTAGCGATTTGCAATATTTAAATCTGATTGGCTCGTTTGAATTTTGGCGCTCTCTGAAAGCAGTGCTAATCCAGACCAATAAAATGAAAGAATATTAGTTGATTTCTTATTATTAACAGGTTGAATGCAGTTGAATGTCAAGTACATCGAAGGACGCAATCGTTTTAATTTCCGGCTTATTTGCGGGGAAAATAGTGTTGCCAAAAAGGCCTACAAAATATAGATGAAAAAATGTTTTCGATTGTCGAAGCTAAATTTTTGAAATTCTATAAATACATTGAGGCTTTAAAAATAAAAAAGAAGAGCAAGACACTAGTGAGGAACTCTTGAACTATAGGTTAATGAGCTATAGATTGTGCATAGAAATTGCCAGTCTAAAGTTTCAAGAATGAGAAAATAATCAGCCCATGAGTGGGTCCAGAATGAGGGAGAAGGAAAAGTTGAAATAATTTTACTGGAAGGAGGGATAAATGAGGTACTCACCGAATTTATTCGTACAGAACATTCAAAAATCCCGTGAAAAAACAGCTCACAAATAAAAGCAAATTGCCATAGAAACTTCTTCACGAAATCACACACACAACGAAGAACGAGGCGCTACAGACGAGTCCGTCCAGGACAAGTTAAAAAATTCCCATGAGCCGAGTGCCGTAGGTTAAGGGCCCGTTCGCCAAAACTAATCGGAACTGTATGAATGAATTGCTCCTTTTAAAAATCAAAACAATATCGAATTGCGATATATTACACAGTTAAGATAGGGCTATGTCCTGTCGTAAGCGGCGACATACAGTCGATATCATTTCAATAATCGCCCCAATGGCCACGATAGTTGTTAGACGTTTACGGTTTCCCTGGTAACCTTTGTTTGCTATCAGCTGATATCAAGTAATATGACTAGGAAGCTCCAACCCAGTAGTTAAAGCTTCCTTAACCGCGAAAACTTTAAAATTCAAATTTTCAAATTTTGAACGTAAAGTACATTTTTTCCATCACGAGATAAAAGCACAAACAAGTTTTGAATTGTTGACTGTATCACCATGATTCCAAAAATACAATACACAACATAGCATTGACTAACAATAAAACAGTATGCAATAAAATAAAGTCATGACAAGGAACATAGCCGAAAATGGCGCCGATTCCCATCAACCAACGCGCGGTCTCTACAATGTAACATGCTGCATTGATACTCCCCAGCTGGGACCGTCCGGAATAGCAGCTCTAGTGCAAGCACCAGAGCCGCTAATAATGACGGGAGATAAATTCGCTGACGCTGCATGCCGTTTCCGTAAAAAGAAGGACCCGGCGGTGATTGGCGGCTCCTTCCTGGCTTGATCCCGTCATCGACTTCCTCTTAGCCGGGAACTGGAGTGCCGCTAAGAGCCAGGCCAATTTCGGTTGGAGCCCGGAAACCTCCCCGCTGGGTTCGCCGTGATTAGCTCGGGTTTTGCACAAGTATCAGTTACATCAACGCCGTCTTCCTCACAGCGATCGATACCGCCTTTAACGTTAAAAGCGTTACGTTCACTCCACCACTACGGAATTTCAACAGAAAATCCTGAGCCTGAAATCACTCGCATCATTTTCAAGTGCAAGATGTTAAACTGCCAAATTTTTATTCCATCTTGGGCCCCTGAGTAGAATACTTCCGGTCAATTATCGACTCGGATATCCAACACCGGTTTAACAAAGAGGCACTAATTCACATTTCCCAAAAAATCGAATTACGCATGAGTGATTTTGAGTTTAACCAGTCATTCACAGCCCATAGAAATTGTCATTAGTTGAAACATGGACTCGAAGTTGATTTTTTCAAATGCGTTTATGGTGGAGTAAAACTTCCAACCTCTTTTCCTGATTTGAACTGAAAGCGTCTTGGTGCGTTCTCGTGAGACGCGGTCTACAAGTGGTTACAACATGGTGGATGATGTATGTACAGGGGTATTCAAAAGTCACGCACCACTGGCCATAACTGTAAGTTCTAAATCTAATATCATATCGACTTGCAGTTAAATACGTTTTTTTCTCGTATTGAGGGGGAAACATTGTAAGGCACTTTCCAGTTTTTGATTCCCTTGGGGGGGAGGAGGGCGGTAGGCAACTCAAAATTTTCAAATGGCCACCCCCCCTCCCCCTCATGGCCAGTGGTGC
Organism: Bemisia tabaci; assembly: GCF_918797505.1. NCBI lineage: Eukaryota > Metazoa > Arthropoda > Insecta > Hemiptera > Aleyrodidae > Bemisia > Bemisia tabaci. Next base: position 33,376,285 of record NC_092798.1, on the reverse strand, counting down.
GTGACTTGTATTTAACGAAGTAAAAATGATAAAATAATTCAATGTATTCGACTACCTACACGATGTCAACTCAACAAGCAAAAGATGAAAATATAACTGACAAATGTCGAAAGAGCTACGCACTTTCGACATTTCCCCGATTTGACAGGTTCTGCTGTTGCTTCTGCGGAATAGTAGTTTTTTACTGCATACTATAGTCCAATTTAATAGGCGCACTCGAATCTCGAAACTAGTGTGTAAAAATATTATCCAATTGCGATGGGCGAGAGATACTCGACCGAAATTAAAGAGCGAGCTCCCTCGTCATCGCTAACATAGAGTTTGAAACTCCAGCACAAGCTAAAATAGTTTATGCATAACGGGACGTTGCTGAATTTTCCTCTTCAAAGCGTCACCGTGCGTCTCGCAGAAAGTCAGAAATCTGATCATTGAACTGATACTGGGAAAGTCTAATCGCTAGAACGTCATTTCATTTTCATAGCACGTTGGGCAAGACAGTAGGAAATCACAGGTTTGAGTTGAAGATTCTACTAATCGATTCACCGGCCGATGTGCCCTACTGGCTCTTCTTCTGTTTCTTTTCCTCTTTGCTGGGGGGGGGGGGGGGAGTAGACGGAGGAGAAGTCTAGAGATTAGAAGAACTTGAAAGGGTAACAGAAGGAGAGGCTGGACATTTAGAGATGGGAGAAGAATAAGAACAAGAAGGAACTGACAAAAGGGGAGTTGGCTTATAGTTTGGAATATGGGGAGGGGTGTCAACGCGATACTCTGGGGTTTTGGGAATGGGCCTTGGAGGGGTTCTCGCTTGGGAGGTGCTTGGTACATCAATTTCAGAGGGAAGTTTCTCTACTCGGCTGTACTAACTTTCACAAAGTTGAAATCGATACACCATGTTCGATGACAGAGAATTGAGCGTCTAAAAATTTCAGAGTTGGCGTTTTTTCGTTCTCAGCGACTTTCAGATACTGATTTTTCATAGTCTTATTTTTTTTTTTTTTTTTTTTTTTTTTTTTTTTTTTTTTTTTTTAAATGCTTTATTAGATATTTAGAGATATATATATATATGAGTCGCTTTTATAGCGCTCTTTGGCGCTGTGCGACGCCTAATCGCCACAAAGCTCGGTCTTCCCACAGGTCATCAGGGAGTTGACAATCTCTTATCTCATTTAACACCCCCTGTCGCCAACCTCTCACTGGGCGTCCCCTACGTCTCCTCCCAGGAGGAACCAAATCAAGCATCTTTTTTGGCAGCCTCTCTTCCGTCATCCTATTGACATGACCATACCAAACAAGTTGTATGGTCATGACGTCGAACACGATGTCATTTTCGACTTCCATTATCTGACGCACTCTATCATTACGGACCCGATCTCTCCTAGAAATTCCAGCTGACCTTCTCCAGAAATCCATCTCCGTTGCTCTTAGCATATCCTGTGTCCGTTTCTTCAGCTGCCAAACTTCACATCCGTATGTTAATATACTTTTGACTACAGCGTTGTATATCCTCCTCTTGTTATCTTTGGAAATCCGCTGATCCCAGAGGATTCCATTTAACATCGCTATAGCCTTCCTTGCTAAGGTGTTCCGTTCCCTGATAGCTTGATCCGTCCTTCCATCCTGGGTCAACCGCACTCCCAAGTACTTAAAGTGCTCGCAGCCTTTGATCTGCTGCCCATCCTCCAACTCAATGCTTTGCTGATCACCGCCAAAAGTCATCTTCTCAGATTTGGATATGCTGACTTCCAGACCCCACTTCCGATACTCTTCTACTAGCTTGCGCATCATGTATTCCGCGTCATCTTGATCTTGAGCAACCACCACCTGGTCATCAGCAAAGCACAGAGTAAACAGAGTTTCGAGATCACCCAAGGGGACACCCATACCAGAGCATTTCTTTTTCCATTCTTTTAGCACGCACTCGAGATAAATTTTAAATAATGTTGGCGACAAACAACATCCCTGTTTTAAACCCTTAGTAACATAAAATCCCGCTGACAACCCCCCATGGCACTTAACTTTGGTAAAACTCCCTTCATAAAATCGCTTAACAGCGTCAATCAACCCCCCGTTAAAATTCGATTTTTCCAAGGCCTCCCAAAGTTTCATCAACGGCACACTGTCATACGCCTTCTGGAGATCCACAAAAATTAAATGCAGTTCCTGAGCTACGGCCATTTTCTTCTCAATGACCTGGACAATAACAAAGAGATGATCTATCGTAGACCTGCCAGCTCTAAAACCAGCCTGTTCCTCTGCTTCGTGACCCTGCCATTCGTCCTCGATCTTCGCTTTCAGTATCTTCCCGTACACTTTGCTTATTGTCCCGGTCACTGAGAGCCCCCGGTAGTTGTTACAGTCGTCCTTCCTTCCCTTCTTTTTGTAGATGGCCTTGATGAGACGCTTGGAAAACCATTTCCCTGTATTGGGTGACGGCTTGCGTACTCGGTTTCGGCAGAAACAGGATTCTCTGCTTTATGCAGATCTGCTCGGAGAAATCGCAAATGTTGTACCCTAGGTCTGAGACCTGTTCAACCGTCTGTTGTAATCGATCTTCTCGGATTATCATTAAAGCGCTCAACTGATTTCGAGCATCTCTACTTTGGGTTGCAGACATATAGAGATGTCGCTGGATGGCAGTTACGAGTTTGTGCTGATCTTCGTCCTCCATTTCGGAAAACGCTCTCTTTCTACCCCTTCTCAGCGATCGGTCCAGGTTTGGTCTATAGAACATGACCTCACGAGTTGGGTCAACATCCATTATCTGATACGCCAGATCGTTTGCGTATGTGGAACTGAATTTATTCGTGTCTTTAAGACAGATGTTGACTGGGGGGAGTTCAATTATTTCATCCATATTGATTTCGCCTACCTCACACTCCATAGGTGGAGGAGCCTCATCTTGTTGTGGGGACTGAGGCTGGTACTCTCCTTCATTAGAAAGGATTTCATCAAGGTCGTTGTCTACACCTTCTGGCAAAATCATAGGCTCAGCTGGATCATAGGTGGGAAAACTTTCTTTGAAAGTTTGCGCGTTCAGCGTCCTTTGAAACTCGAAAGGCGTCTGATCGTCGATCTCCAAATCTCCGATCTCCTCATAGACCTCATAAGTTATCTCATAAGTATCTTAAGTTTAAAAGAACTAATCCAATGAAGCCCCGGAACCGCCTGTGGGCATTACATCGGGGGGTTTAGGGGCGAAGTTATTACTATTATTACCAACTATCTTACAAGAAAATCTTTCATAGTCTGCTCTGAAAAATGTATATTTTTCGACCTGGATAACGCTTGAATATTTATATAACTTGTCGGTACAAGGTATACTGAACCGAAAGAAGAAAACCGCAAAATCGGATGGTCATCCGTTTCCCTTGAAATGGCCAAAAATCGGTATTTCCAACGAAATACTTCGATTTTTCCCTTTTCCCGTCGCTGTTTCGAGCACTTCCGATTGCAATTTCGAAATTTAGTTTTTGCGCGCAGATGCTTCTATCCATAAGTGTTACTAAACCGTAGAAAAGTGGAAATCGAAAAAAAGCCGAGTTGGTGTGTTTTCGAACTTACTGGTTCATTTGGCAGCGTTGTGTCTCCGATACGACGTTCTTGCTCAGCGCCGGAGACCCGGAGGACGCGCATCGCGAAAAGAACCAGTGGCGTGGCGTGAATTGCGATATATCGATTGTTATGCCATTTAAACCTATGGAAAAAGATCGATTATCAGGGCGTTCGCAGCGAACACCTTAGTAATCGATTCTTTACTATAGCTTAAAATAGCGATATATCGATAATCGATCCTTCACGCCACGCCACTGCAAAGAACAACGGACGCGGCGCCGAAGACGTTAACCGCGTTTTAAATCGAGTTTGGGGCCGGAGCGCGGGGCATCGTCTCACTTACAAGTTTGCACCGCACGGAACTCATTTGAATAATAAGTAATTCCGGATGAAAGGGAAGAAGCAAATAAGATGAAAAAAGTAAATAAATAAATTCAAACATGAAAGGGAACCTAACGGCTCGGCCGAGAACTTGCGAGTTGACTCAGGTGATCGCGGTGAAACTTTTTCCTTTAGAAATTTCGTCCGTCTCGCTTGCGCCCGTCCCTGCCGAACGCAACTCCGTTTGGACCCCGGTGGCCGTTCTCGCCGGTTGGCAACAGTCGTGCGGCGTGCTTCGCGGTATATCGAATGATCTGCCATTCAAACCTACGGAAAAGGATCGATGAACAGAGTGTTCGCAAGGAACATCTTCATAATCGATTCTTCACCGTAGCTTCAAATGCGGAGGCTTTGATTATCGACCATTCGCGCCTCGCCACTGGTTGGTAACGTTGAAATTGTAACAGTTCTGACGCAAGGGCGCAGCTCCATTAATTTGAACCCCGAAAGTTCTATGATGTAAGGAGCGGAAGGCTCTCGTGGAAATTGAGATGAGCCCCTGTGTTAAAGAATGGTGAAATGTGTGCGAAACATTCGAGCCATGATGCGCCGATTCGATTCTTTCATGTTGATTTGTGTGGAAGGAAAACGATGCTCCCAACTATTATGTGACAACTAAGTGTAAATGCGTAATCGAAGAACTCCACAATCTCGTTCCGCGCGAAATGAAATACTACATCATCTGACAGAATGCAATGATGTAAACGGCTCGCAAGCGGTCGGCACGAAGAAAGCGTAAACGCCTTCAATTTTTGGGTATGCAGCATGGACATCCATCAAGCACGAATAGTTGTATCATGGCGTTTGACCTAACCGTGCTTGGATCGGGTCTATAGGAGTGGTCGGTAATCGTGCGCAGCGCTTCTGATATCACGGACATTCCTAGTCCCTTAACCTGTCAATAAATGTATTTCTCAAGCAATTTGTCGCGCAGAACTCAATTTTGATCGTATTCTTGATGAAAAATCTATCGGAAGATCCGATTTTATGCATAATGTCTTAGGATGCCCAGCTTACAGCATTCTTGGACCTGCTCGTCCCTCGCCAGCCCGCTTGCCGCCCCTTTCAATGCACCCAATTTAAGGTAGGCTCAATTTGCCATCTAGTCTCTCAGCACTGAGTTCCATTATGCAATTATCAATGTCTTCTTGCGATTTCATCTTTCCTCATTTTCTCTGCATCATAACCGGAGGACCCAGCTGACTATCTTCAGTCCTTTGATCCAGCTAGAAAAGGAGATGAACTGAGGCGGTACCCTTTTAGTGACCAGCACAGGGGCTATTGCCTTCATTTCGAGACAAGATTCGTCCATTTGCGGCGGTAAGAATTGTGGCCATTCCTCCGGAGCTTCGGCTAACCAAGCTGGACCGTTCCACTAAATGGAATGACTTGGAAGATCTGCGGGAGAGAGGAGACCGGGGAAAGCGCAGTCTGCAGCATTGTCAGCTGTGAACGTCAGTGTCGCCAGATGACGTCAGAGGGAAGTTCTTGGATGGATTCGACACGGTTGCCCACAAAGGTTGCCAGGACAGGCGTTACAGCAGAGCTGGTAGCCTGACCTGGAAATTCAGAGGATTTCCGAACACTAAGTGCACAACTACTTTGACGGGGAACCTGTTCGCCACGACCTTTACGGCAGGGGACTTTTTTTTAGAAAATGAGAATTTTTTTCAAAAAAACAAAATTACAGAAAAGTTTTCAAAAATACGAAGAGAAAGACAATATAAGAGGTAATACATAGCAGTTACAAAACAAGAGTATACAATTCATATCAGTCAATTTGTATCTCATAAGGTGGCTTATAATACTTGAAAGTTTAAATCTGTAATAACAGATAAAACAAGAGAGAGTACTATCATAATTTTTGGGATTTGGCAGGTGCAGAAGCCTTGAGCTTTAGGGCTTCCCCGGGGTTTGGGGTTGGACATGCCTCAACAGAAGGCTGTTCATCCCATGAAACTCATACCAACTTCATATTCAATTTGGAGTCTGGGAGAAGAAATAGAACTGTCTTCAATTTTACAAACCTTTCGTACTATTTCACTAGCTAGTTTTGACTTGCCGCTAGGATTCAAATGTATAATACCCGAGCTATTATAACAATTTGCATAAAAAACTTCTGTGAATCATTAACTTCAAAGTTAGGTAACTTCAGCGAATCCAGAAATGTCAGGTCTATAGAATTTATCAGCTTGTTTAGTTCCGGTTTGTCAAAACGCTGGAAGACTGTGGTAATAATAACAGGACAATTAATATCTTTTAGAAGGATGAGATTAAATTCATTCTTTAGGTCCAAAAGAGAGAGTCTGGTATTGAAGCAAGTGAAGATCTAGATCCCGGAAGGGAAGTAGTCCTGAAAATGACTGTTTTAATGGTTATTTGATGCTATTAATAGGCGGTCTGAAGCGACTTTCTCCTAGAACAACTGAGAACAAAGAACCACGGTAAATCGCAGATTTAAGTAGAACGCAAAAGTGGGTACGAAAGAGTATCAAGAAAGAAAACCGAGTTTTGAGACTTCCAATGGAACCACAGGCAGCCCAGGCATTGGTCCAGCAAGAGACTGTTCCCCAGTTAGCCCTTGTTAAAGGGAGGCCGTTGCAGTCGTTAGGCATTTATGGTGCGTGGTTCCTGAAAGGAAACACACACCAACTTAGCACGGACTGATGACTATCTCACACCGATTTTGGCCAATCTGAATAATCAGACCTAACTAGACTGTGTTTTTCACCCCCCCCCCCCCCCTACATCAAGAGATATGGGGAGTAGCCTTTGCTAAAGGGAGGCCGTTGCAGTCGTTAGGCATTTATAACATAGCACGGGCTGATGGCTATCTCACACCGATTTTGGCCAATCTGAATAATCAGACCTAACTAGACTGTGTTTTTCACCCCCCCCCCCCACATCAAGAGATATGGGGAGTAGCCCTTGTTAAAGGGAGGCCGTTGCAGTCGTGAGGCATTTATGGTACGTGGTTCCTGAAAGGAAACACATTTATGGTAATTCTATGTCATCTTTTTTAATCCAAAATGCTTTAGGACTCATTTCAACTAAGGGTTTTTTCAAAATCACTCAAAAGAAGACTCATAAACTGTAATTGATGCTTTAGACTTAAAGAGTAGGTTAAATTCTTGCGACATGCCATCACATCCCCTGCCATTTTAGATTGTCCGTGCTTTACTTCAAAACGCATTGCCCAAAGATGAATAAGAGGAACAAATTTTTCAAAATAGGTCTGATAATGTAACGAATTGTGAAACTTAGGTTCCAAAGGCTGCCCTGATAACATAAGATTTAAACTATTATGCCCTTCAACAAGGGAACTAATTTTTCTAACACTTTCTAAGGAAATGGATGGAGAAAAGACAATGTCCATTATTTGTCGCATAAATGAGTACAGTTCCCAGAATGGATCACCCTCAGGCACTTCATCGCCAATTATTAGCCCCAAATGAGTCAAGAAAACTATGATTTCAGCAGCTGTCATTTTCAATTTGTCACCAGAGAGTTCTTCAGCATAAATTGCTAATGGTCTATTCCCACCATCTATTGGTCTAAAATCATAGTTTCAAGGCGATCATTTAGAATTTTTAAGGACTTATCAGGAAGAGAAATAATATGATTTAAAATTTCTACTAGGTCATACACAAATATTCCTTTTAAACAGTAATGCATAACTTTAAACAAGATACTGTCTAGCACAAAAAATCCAGAAGTTTTATTAAAGTAGTAAGTTTATTTGATGCCAGTTAACGATACATTGTTGGTTTTCACATCAGCTTCATAATTGGACTAGTTGCGTAAAAGTGAAACATTTTCAGTGAATGCAAATTTGATTGCTTCTTTGGGCATCTTGCAGAACATACAGGGAAAATTGCAACTGAGACTTTCAGCGAAAGCTTACTGCAAGGTATAGCTTGCAGCCGTTCCGCTTTTGGTGTTCCGGATAAAAGCCTGAGCTGTAAGCATTTTTACTTCCTTTCGTCGAATTCCATCATTCTTGTATTCTTTGCAAATATTGAAGTATTTATTATATAGTTTCCTACGTGGAAGTGTCCTTCTATTTTTATCAGCGAATGATGGAACATACTATGTATCATTCCGTTCCAGGGGGAAAACTTGTGTAATTTGATCTGTGATTCGGTAAAAATCGGAGGCCAATATTTGTTTATTTGGGTTGCCCCCAAATTATTTTCGTATTATTAAATCAGCTAGCTCATTCCTTCTTTTGTCAGTTAATTTAGAGTGAGTTTTGTAGCATCGTAGGTAATATAGCTTGGCCATCTCCAATACTTCTTGAAAACTTGACCAAAGGATGCTTTTCTTCATCAGGTGATTGATCGGTATGCAATGTAACAGGGGTGACTTCTGCCTGAATTTTATTACGTTGTGTATGAGCACCTGTTAGCAATAAGCTGGAGTTTAGAGGAGGGATTTTCAATTTTTCTTGAACAGAGCTTAGTTGATTTGTTGAAGTGGGATTTAACAAATCAAAGGAGGGATTGGTTTCATCTCCATCGATCGGAGTTGATGCGGTGCCTTTTAGAGATGTTAACGGAGTGGAAAAAAATTTCTGAACAGGAGTCTCAGCTTGTGAGTCTTGAGTTTCTAGGGGTGGAGTTGGTTTGGCACCTAATGCAGAAGTGTTGGACTCAGGAGTTGTGAATTTTGTTTTTAGATGATCTTGTGAAGTTGGGGTATGTGCTGAGTCACAAATTGGACTTATTTCTGGCACACTTGCCACTGAACTCTTAGAATTATTGTCTACAATCACTTTCCACCCTTTACGAACTTCAATCCTTTCATCCATTACGGGTAAACATATGTCAGTGACCTCTGAGTTGGAATTTAATAAACTTTCTACTTTTGCTTTTTCCGACGTATCTGCGCTAGAGAAGAGCCGCCTTTTGTTTAACTTGCAATGGCTGCTATTGTTATTTACTTCTGTTAGAGGCTTTCTCTTACTGGCAACAGTTTCAACCTGGGGGAATAAGGAAAAGACTTACTTAATTTATATAATATGTGTTACACTTATTGAGATTGAAGCTAGATTTCTAGAGAAATTTAGGCCTCAAGGGATAGGAAAGATAATTACTCAGACATTAGGGTTTGAAAGAAGAATATAGCTACAGAGGCGATAGAAGGTTAATTTGCAATGCAGGAAGCATCGGGAACATAGCCTTTCGGGGTTTGTCTCAGTAGCATGCCACTGAAGTGACAGGGCTTGACAACTGGAATCGGGGCGAAGGAAAAAACAAAATTCTCAATACACAGTTTACTTTAGAACTGAAAAATTAAATGGATTTAATTTAATTTCTAACCAAATACATTTATTGGATACCATTTACAGACATGGTTGACTAATCGATAATGCCTTCGACGTATCGATCAAGTTCATTTGACAACGATTTAGGTATGAATCGATCCGCAGGAGGACTTATCGACCCTTTTTAGGGCATTCTCCCCAGTATCACCGAACTATTTCGTTCCAGTTTTGCATATTCACGCATGATTTAGATCGGCAGCAGTATCGAGATCGAGCCAGGAGAAACCGTGGCATCGATCCTCCATCCAATCCTGCAAACCAATTACGCAGGGCCGCGTGGCAGGGCGCTGCCGGGGCCTAATGCGGCGACCAACTCATCCGAGGAAGACTCCACAAATCAAATTTGAAAAGCTGCACCCCCTCCGCAACCTGCGCCCCCCCGCCACGCCCGCGATCCCCCATTACCCTAATCCGATAAACAATTGTTAAGGGATTGACTGGCGCTTTCACCAATTATACTCCCGTAAATACCCTGGGATTTGCGCCCAAGTCGCCGGGAAAAATTAACGGCCTCCGCGCACGGCAGCCGGATTTCTGTTCGTGTCGTCGATTTTTCTCGTAATTGCATGGGAAGTTCTCCAAGTATTGCAATATTAAGTGAGCCGTTTATTTACGAAAGGGCTCAAGTGCCGGAAGCTCTTAAGCTTCATCCTATGTAACGCCATGTGTAACCGGATTGCTATGGCTCTTGCGGGTTTGTAAGTAGATGCAAAGTATGATCAATACAATGCTACAAATAGATACTAATTTCGTATCCTTTTTCACTGACATTGTGGTCAAGGGAAACGGCAAAAATTGAAGGTTGAAGGTGCGATATGACTCGGAAGTTGGATACTTGTAACAACTTTGCTGGTAATTTTACCGATGCAGTTGTTTTTTTTTATCTTGTAAGCAGCCGCGCTGCGTAATGTTTTATATTTTCTTACACTTTGGGCATATACCAAAAGGTATTTTTCGAAAGGAAAGTGACACTGTACGTTTAAATATGCCGTCCGAAACTCTTATTAAGAAGTTAGGTGCACGTAGACGCTGGGGTGCAGAGCACTGGGGGAGGGGAGGAACACATTGGATCTAGAGTTCAGACTCTTGAAAACATTGACAAGATAAAATACTCTTGGTTCAATCGGATTTTTGCTTGAATCAAAACGAACCGTTTAAATTAAGAGGCTTGGTTCTTGATTTAAGCTAGATTCTGATTGAATCAAGAGTACTTTTTCTTGTCGATGTTTTTAAGAGCCTGGACTCTAGATCCAATATGTTATTTTTCCAGTGAGGGAGTAATGTAAAGGAAGCTATTTTTACTGTTAAATATCTACATTTATTTAAATATTAGTGTTAATGTAGGTGATGTATTGTATCATCGCACACATGATGAAAGTCCTTTCAAATTGAAAGACTGTGTTAAGTAAATTTTCGTTGCATTCGTATTGATATTTTCATGAGCACGCCAACTTCCGGAGTCTGGCCTTTCCGAATAGATTAATCACCCATTTTGTATCACGTTTTGTGTAACTCATTGCCTAAGCATGGAACGGTAACGCAGATTAAGGAGCAGCCATCGATGTTTGACTTCATGCACGGAAGGCGCCAGGAGATAACTATTCGACCTCGAGTGATGCCCGTATTGCCGCTAGCTTGATTGAAGGCGCTTTCAACTGCAACGATGACTCGAACACGCCACCTTAGCCGAAGCGCCGCAATACTAATACTTCGCGTCAATAGCGGCCAAGAGGCGCAGCTCCCCACCCCAGAAATGATTAAAAAAAAACTAAAATAAGAGTGTTTTCATATACAAATATGAGGCTTACCGTGAAAAAATTGGAAAAGGTATTAAGCTAATTCAACGCACAAGTAAATCTTCTTTTTGCAGAAACTCACCTTGATTGATAGATTTGTTTATTGATACCGCAAGCTTTTTCAGCTACAAGTTTCGCCTGAATCGATTTGTTTGGTCAATTTACGCTTCGCTTTATTGACGATTTCCGAAAAGTTTTCAGTAGTAACTGATATCGCTCATACCTGAATATGTACCGCGAAAAATGGGTTAGAATCGGCTGAAATTTCTTGGGAATGGCCAAGGAGCTCTCTTTTTCAGGTTCACGATTATTATAAACTACACGGAGGAAGATGTCAGGAGTTAGATTATCTGAAGAATATAGATACTATTAACATCTGTCATTATTTCATTGGCACTAATCAGCTTCCTAGATCCTTCAGTTGATAAATTTCCAGCAAGTTCAAACGAATCATCTAGGCTGATAATTTCTGGCGTAAGAGGGCGGCTCATTTACTGATGATATATCATGTTGTTTCAAAGTTAAAAGGCAGTAAAAAATTGTTAAAATGTGGATGAAATGTAGATAAAATGTAGATAAAATCTGAACAAAATATTAAAAGAGCATTAGCTTTCTTTGGTAATTTCCGAGTCGTCGCGACGGCTTCTTCTTTACCTAGACATTTGTACTACGCGTACGCGTGGCAAAGTAGTATCACAGGCTAATAACGTGCAATTAAAATAATACAAAGGTCTGGGAAGGGACACTAATCGTCGATAAAATAATTTACGTGACCTGTTTGACGGCGTGGTCTGGATCTGGTTCCTTGTCCTTGAGTGCTCCAAAGTCTGGGTTAAGGCGTCTCTGCTGGTCGAATCTTCTTTCTTCCTTGAATCTGCTGAGTTCTTAGTTCTCGTCACCGGAAATTGTCCAGAATGCTGGTTCGTGAACCTGGAGCTATTCTGTGTTCTATGCTCTTGGCAATGCATATCTCAATTTAATTCGAAATTACAGTGGGTTCTTGACCATACCATTATCGTCTTTACGTGTGTTAAAAAATATCACGAAACATTCTTTTATTAATTGATTATGTCACCTTATTTGCCAAAAATCAGAAGAAGTTATGTTTATCAGAATAAATGCAAATGACTACCCTTTTTGCACGCGTCTATTCCGAGGGTCCCGGGGAGAATTCGGAGCAAAGCAGATCGATTTATTTCCTGGACACATTCTGTTCCATGACTTTGTTGAGTTTTCTAGTCTTATCTGCATCATTTGAGATTCAGACGATTTCTTCCAAGTAACCCGCAGTTTGATATACTTTCCTTCAGGAACTTATAAATTGTTCGTCGCACTTTTCTTACCTATCTTCATTATCATGAGCACTGCGTATTGCACAGTCCAAAGGACACTCAACATTCGGGCTGAATGGTTTTGGCTACACATAATGAAAGGAACAAAGATTGAGATTGTAGTCAATCTTCTCTCTAATAATATATTAACTCAGGCCGTGCTCGAATGACAGTGTGCAAGAACTGTGTAGTGTGTTAAAGAAACGTTCTGTTGTACACAGTTTTTTCAGCATGGTCCGAATTTACATATTTTTAAAGAAAAAATCGGTTTCAAGCTCAATCTTTGTTTCTTTCAATATTTGGATTATCGAAGTTTGACAAACTTATTTTTTTCATTTTTTTTTCGCTAACAAGTAATCATCATACTGACTTATTTTAAGCCAGGGGATGTTTACTCGCTGTTCAAAGGCAGCATGTTCCTGGCTCTCTATTGAAAGTAGGACCACAAAAAAGCCTCCAGAAAAAACCTTCCAAAGAACTACACAACGTTAAACGGAGTTAGGTTGATTCCAGTTGACTCCGTCCAAAAAAGGAACACTCCAATTTACAGCATTACGTAAACCGCGGTAAGCTGAAAGGAGCCAAGCCACATCAGCTATTGCCCAATTTAACTGGGCAATTCAATTTTTTACATGATGACGGTGTTGCGGATTTTTGCGCAAATTTCAGTGAATTATCTGCATGGTACGATGAAAATGTGTCAAAATTTTCAAAGAATTCGCACGAATGTTCTCTCGTCAAAAGTAATTCACCCACTTAAATTGCGTAAAAGCTGATGCGGCTTTGTTCCTTTCTGCTACACGCAGTCCATTTGTTTTCAGCTTTTAAAATTTTTTCCGATCATCAAAACCTTCAATTCTGATTGTAAGGCCAATGTAATTACGGCAACGCCGCGACCAGAGAAAAGAACAGCGAAAACGCAGTCGAAGGCGGAAAATAATGTCCGAGGAAAAGCGCAACACGAGGGGTGGCGGGGATTAAAAATAAACGGGGAGGGAGCGAAAGGGCTCGACGGACCGCGGCGGGGGAGGGAGAGGTCGGGAACGACACTAACGAATAGCAGTGTAGGAGGGAGATTATACTCATTTGGGAATTTTAATTTGCCATTCCTCCGCTGCGTGATGCTATTTCCTCATTCTCGGTTCTGCCCCTGCGAGCGCAGCCAGCGAGGGTTCGCATCCTCATTGAGTCGATTGCCCGGCTAAGAAAAAGAGCCGCACCAGGGTCCAAGAGATCCCTCATTCCCGACGATATAATACCTATTTTGGAGTGAAATCGTAACTTTTTTTGGTCAAAATTTGAGCGCCGTTTAAGTATTACGTAACGCACTTAGGGTGGAGGGCGGCGGGGGCATCTAGCGACTTGCGTCCCGCGGTCAAAAAGGAACGACTTCCGTCCCGTGTCCAAAAATCTCGAAAACGACTTGCGTCCCGCGCTCAAATCCGAATTTGAGCTGCCACCATGATTGGCAACACCGCGTACCTGAGTCAAATACTATCAAGTCAAATTGGAAAATATACAATAAAATTACCTGAAATAAGATGAGGAAACAGGCGTCAAAATTTCTTCATACTCATTAGCAGTGCACGTCCTGAATTAAAAATTTCGCTTGTTTTACGAGCACGTCAAAAATTGAAATTGTACCATTAAAAACGCCGGGGCACTACGAGGGTAAAAATTTACAAGGGTTACAACGTTACAAGGGTAGGGGAGCAGTGGCGTGGCGTGAATAGCGATTACATCGATTGTTATGCCATTTAAACCCATGGTAAAGAATCGATTATTAAGGTGTTCGCTGCGAACACCCTGTTTTTCGATCCTTTTCCATAGGTTTAAATGGTCGATCAATCGATATGTCGCAAAGCACGCCACGCCACTGGAGGGGAGTCAAGTCCAGCGGTACGTTACAAATCCGAGCTGGGGAAAAAAACTTCGATAAAAGTGATCCAGCCGACGCAACGCGTGTCGCTCTTACGATGTATGAAAAATGGACTGTATAAAGTTTGTGTTTTTTTGCTTGGTTCAATCTAAAATATAACTTCAAACTCTTCATGTGCAATGACTTTTTCCATGAACGACACCATTTCCAAGGAAAGTGATGATAATTACCGTTCGTACCGACCTACGTTATCATGAAACTCCAAGATGCCCGCGATGCGACCACCCTTTTTTTCTCCTCACTGTGGCACTTTTTCTATGATTAGTCTCTTGATTCCATAGTGTACCCAGTCTCCGGTCGAAAAATATTTGTATGTAAAATACATGTCTCGTGATTTTTTTTTATTTTTTTTTTTATTTTTTTTTACTACTTAAATGGCCACAAAGGACTCATCCTTGCGCTTCGTCCCATCCCCCTCCGTCTCTAGATATGATTTTCCTTGGACAGTTAGCCGTTTATCATCTTTCTTTTCATTTGGAGCAAATTAAGTGCATTATTACCATTCTATTATTTCCGTAGGCTACTTATTTTCTTACACAACATTCTTTTTTGTTATGTTTTAATACTAGAAGTGTAAAAGTTACTTTCCGTTTTGATTATGTAATAGCTTTTACATGTTTTCTTTGTGATTTATGGTGAAACTACCAGCATTAGTGTAGACCCAGCACTATACCACCACTTTATCTAGGGAATATTATGTGTCATTCCACATCTTTAAAACTGGGGATTTTCCAGTAACATATTTTTATACCATTCAAACTCGGGTTCGCCTGGCCGGAATCGAACCCGGGACATCCCGATCATAGAGCTAGCGTGACGGACCCAGCTGCACCACTCGGAGGCCGACTAAGGTAACACTAGGAGCTACTGAATTATGTTAACTAAATTGTTGAGCTCGCTCCTCGGAGCAATGTAACACGTTTGCAGGCATTTGGCCCCAAACATACCTGCTCCAGATGAGGTTAGGCACATAAATCTCAACCGAAACGATCTTCGCCTCACCTCCACTTCTGGAAATTTCACTCGGAATAAAATGTCGCAGCGAAATTTGGGAGAGGGTGGGATCTGTGATCGTTACAAACCATTGAGGACTGCAAATGAATTATACTGGCCTCAATCAGGGCACGAAAAAATTCTGATCAGGGAGCCCGTTCCCCTATAGAGGGAACGAATCGCACGTTATTGTAGATGCAATAATACGGCGACATGTTGTCATCATCAGATAAGTCCGCTAAATCTATATCTAGTCCATGAGCCTCTACAAATTCTTCGATCGATAAGTCCACTATCACGACAACCTCTTGAGCGATCTTAGCTTTCACATCTTTATAGAACTCGGAGTCAATACAACCGAGCATCGCTAAGCCGACGCATAGGCTCGTCATATGACCTATATCGTCGTCGTGCTGAATCTTCATGAGCTTTTTGTAATGGGTCACTAAATCTTCGGTACTTGAGCGCACTATCCAGGAAAGTTCAGGACGAGCTAACTTTGTCAGCTTAGGTGTGATGTTTTCGATTGTTGGCAGGTTTTTAGGAACTTTCTTGATCACTGCTCCTGCCTTGTTACGAGCATCTACAATCATATTAATTTCATTCATGTTTGTAGTTTCTATAAGCGCAGTTTTAGTTTGATTAAGCGCATAGCCCAAAGGAAGTTTCCAAGTTTTTTCAGTATCCTCCAAACTCTCGACCGTAAACCGAAGAGCCTCTTTTGCAAGGTCCTTTGCGTTATCATCAAGAGGCCACAACGTGATTTCAATCAAGATGGTTAAATAGCGGTAGTCCACACTATTTTATGGGAAAAAGAACGCCTAATAGGTCAAGCATTTTAAATAGAGCCAAAAAAGTCAAGCTCTAATGTTATTTTAATCTTCTCAAGTGTCCTCATTTTTCTCATTGCATATTTTTGCAGCAGAACCAACTCTCCTTCCGACGTTCACGAAACACGACGACACGCCCGTCGCGGCAGCTTTCAGTAACTTGGGCACCCGCCTCCCACACATCCCCAATGAAGCCAATATCCTCGAGTCCCGCGCGTTTCCATCCCATGTAAATACGAGCATTCGCAAAGGAGCCGCGATAGGTCCGAAGTCAGCGGGTGATATTGAAAGAAAACAGACCGGGGGGGGGGGGGGGGTGGTCGAAAAGGGGTGAAGAAGGGGGGGGGGATCCTCGCCGGGAGCGACGGAGGCAAGAGGCGCAGACCGCAGAGACCCGGCATTGTGTTAAATTACGTATAAATAACGGATTGAGAATCGGCACAGTTGGCAAATAGGAGATACCGCGCTCTCCGGACACGGTGCACATGTCCGTCGCGGGGAGGGCGCCGCGTCTGGCGGGAGGGGCGCGCGCGCGGGGCGAGAGCGGAAAAAAGCAAGAAACTCATTTCGGTTTTTGCCGGCCAGCAAAATCACTCTCGAAGTCGTGAGCCATTTTACTCGTTATTAATGTCCTATTTATGTTTCAGGAGTCGTTACAATTTTTAATTAAAAAACTTTCAAGTTTTCACTTTGGCTCCCGACTTCATCTTCCTCCCTCCGCCGACGCCCCCCCCCCCCCTGCCCCGCGGTCCCCCCGTCCCCCTTTTTTTGTCTCTTCATTATTCCGCGCCGGATTTTCGAATTCATAAATATTGATGTTTCTTATTGTTTTTTGTGTTTTTCCGGGAATGTATTCCGCACTCGCACTGCGTTCATTTTCTTCGGGGCGGCCATGTGTCTTATATTAAAGCGGGATTCAATTATGCGACCATTATGGAGCCAACTTAATTAAATCTCGGTACTCGCGTGGGAGCTAGCCGCGCCCTTCCCTGGCACTCTATTGGGATAGTTCTATTACCGCCGTTCTTGAGTTTAATCAGAGCGTAATTTTACTTGTGTTCTATAAGGAGGGCTACTACGCCGTTTTTCTTATTCTATTAATTCAGTAAGTGACCCGCCCAAGAAATTTTTAAATTTCAGGCTCTCATATCTGATCACAGCTTAAGTAGCGACCCAAAATTCTATGGTAAGATGTATCACGGATATAGATCAGTCTATAGCGTGTCCATCCACCGAACAAAACCTACTTACTTCGTAAGTGATCCGCCGGAGAAATATTAAATTTCAGACTTTCATATCTGATCACAGCTTAATTAGAGAAGTTGGAGTCCCAAATTCTATGGTAAGATTGATCCCAGTTATGGATCAGTCTGTAGCGCGTTCACCCACTGAATAAAACCGTATCTGCTGAATTTGCCAACTTTTCATGCCTTCGAGTAAGGCTTCGTCTCGCCATAAACTGATCTCTACAAAACATCTTTGCTTTACTATCAACTTAACTGAAAAATATCTGATCGCAGCTTACTTAGAGAAGTATAGCGATCCCAAAATTTATGGTATGATTGATCCCAGATATAGATCAGTCTGTAGCGCGTCCATCCACTGAATAAAACCGAATCTGCTGAATTTGCCTATTTCTCTTGCTTTCGAGTTAGGCTTCGTCTTGCCATAAACTGATCTCGACAATACATCTTTGCTTTACTATCAACTTAACTGAAAACCGTGTTTAATCCTCTATTAATTAGTGTCAATGTCTGACTTCTTTTCATGCTGTTCAAACCCCCGCTGCTTTTGCGTTAAATTTTCATCCTAAGGACCTACAACCTATTATGGAGGCTTCTGATGCGGTGCCGGCGGCGCAGCGTATGAAACTTCGGAGACCTGCGGGATGATTGTTGAAATAGATCGACACAGCGACAGACGAAGTAGATATAGGAAGTGAGGAGCGATCCTATTGGTTGAAATGCTGTTGTTGCTAATGGACTAAGGGCGAAAATGATGGACTAACTATAGGGTCTCTCGGGGGTTGCCATTCTTTATTCTATTACCTTCCTCATATACCCGTTGCAACCACCTCTTTTCACCAATAGGATCCCTAGATACCCCTTTTGTCTTCTTTGCCTACAGCTTTGTCTAACCATTTCAACCATCAGCCAGCCCGCAGAACCCGACTCTTGATATGGACCGGGCCGTCAAGGTCAGCCATGCAGCCGTGTCTGAAGTAGATACGTGGATGATACGGGGGACAGGGGGGTGTTGTGTACCCATTCCAACGTTTAATAATCACCGATAATACAATGTTTTTTCTCTAATGTAAAGAAGGTAAATCCTTAATAATATTTGGTGAATTTTCTAAAATTTGCGACTAAAAATGTATGATGGTCGTACGTGTCGACCAGAAAATTGTGTAGAAAATTCAAACTAAAGAGACGATAGTAGCTCCAACTCGATTCAGTCCCAGGCAGCCCACCCACCATCAGGCCGAACCCCGGCCCCCCAACTTCACCTCGTATCATACATATAGTAATTAATATTAATAATAATGCCTTTACTTACCTCTCGGTAGAATCCTAGATTATTAATCGATAATTTCCACTACTGAGTTCATCGAACGTTCACGTTACGGGAAACCTACGTTCTCTCGTTACGCCGCTACTAATAGGAACCCTCTCACCAGCGTTCAATTTCCTCCCGACTGGAAAGGAGGTTTAATTCCTCCACGGTGGGAAAGTCGTCCGTAATCTACTCTCATATCCGAGACAGAAGTCCTGCCCGAAGGTCGCCGGGGAGGGGGGGGGGGGGGGGCTTTTATCTCCGGTCCTTCTAAACGGAGCGCTCTCGAGAAGAAAAAAACAAGGGGTAAATTAGCCGGGAGAACGATAGTGGCGCGAAAAAAAGAGCGTTTATTACCTTCATTACAATTACAAAGTGAAGAGAAAGTGTCGAAAGTTTGTTCATTCAGTGGAGTCGCGTCGCCGACCCCCGCTCGAATTAAAGCGAAGATGAAAAACAAATGTTGGGCGACTCGACTCCCTCGCCCCCTCCCCCGCCCCTAGCGACCTGCAGCCGCAACTTTTGTCTCGCGCTCCCCTCGCTCGGAACCCCCCGCCCCCCTCGTCGGGTACCACTTTTACTCGCCCTTTATTTTATTTACCTTTCACTCTTGTCCAAACTCATTTACAATTTCAGCCCCCGGTAGGTATCCATTTAATAACTGTTGTATTTGACTTGACTTCGGACTTCCGGAGGCGAGGCCCCGGCCGGCGGATGATTTACGCCCCGCGCCGTAATTGGGCCAGTGGGTTCGATCCGGGAACGGAATCCTCCCGACGACAATTGAAACGTTCGTTCTCGAACGGGCCCAAGTGTTAAACATTTGAGCTCCAATTTCTCGTATCTACATCACGCTGTTCTGAACCCGTGATATTGTAATTTTTTATTTCAATTTCTGCCATCAGAATCAATATTCAGGTCAGTGATCGGGATTTTATTCGGATGATGGTACTCTGCTTAATCAAGACGGTTTAATGGACCCTTTATAAATCTCAGAGCTCTAAAATATTAAAGCGATGAATTGACTAATCACATTATTACTCCAAGAAAAAAAACACAGTTATTCTACGGTTACAACGGTAGTAATGTCACGGGATTCCACGGTAGTAGAACCGTGGATTTTGATTCTTAGAACAATGAGCACGGTGGTATGACCGTGTTCATCGTAATATTACTGTGGCTGGGCACAGACATACTATTATGAGCATGGTTATGCCACTGTGCTCATCAATAATATTACCAAAATCCACGGTTCGACTACCGTGGAATCCCGTGTGACATCATTGCCATGGTAACCGTCAAAAAGCCGTGTTTTTTTTTCTCCGTGTACTTAATCTGCAATTTAAAATGGGTTGTTTCATAAAGTTTTCGCTGTTTTTTTCGTCTTTTTATATATGGCGCTTGAGCCCTTTTGTAACTGACCGACTCAATTAGCTTCTCTAACCGAATTTTTTATATAGATCGTTTCTGTCTCGGTCTGCACCCTGTTTTTTGAAATTTTGTGTTCGTCGGGTAGACACAGATGACATAAGTTAAATGGCGGAGCGTGATTGGATGAGTATGTCTTAGCACTACTTTGTCGTGCCTATGTCGGGTGGAACTCACGGCAAGCTAAAGGCACCTCTTAAGTTTCCGACAATATGTCGTCCATTCCACCCTACAAAGGCACGATAAAGCAGCGATAAGCATAGCCGACCAATCGTGCTCCGCCTTTTATAACCTGTGCTATCTATGTCTACCAGACAAACACAAAATTTCAACAATCAGACTGCTGGACTCTCGGCTCTACCATTCAGTCGAACCATCCTGCGTTCTGACGTCAAGACCTAGGGTGAGGAGGAAATGAACAAGGGATTTAACAACAACAAACAATTTAATGGACAGATCACGACAACGGGAACTCGCGAGAGTAAAGGATAAGTACTAAGCTTAGGCTAAGGCCCCAGACGACGGCGGGGGAGGTGCGGAGGTGGGCTGCGGCGCTGGCGTGCGGCATGGAGGCGGCGGGCCCGATGCCGGCCGAGTAGGCCATGACGACCGGGATGAGGTGCTGCTCGTGGCTCCCGGTGAGGAGGTGGGCCCACGGGCCCCGGGCGTACACGGCCACGTCGTCCCCGCCGTGGGTCTCGTCGATGTTCGGGAACATGCTCGGGAATCGGTAGCGCGGCTTCTTCCCTGCAACAGATAAACACAACTTAACATCCACCTCATCGCTCGTCATTCAGTCGCAGTATTTGAATTCTCCATTGCGAGAACCATAGGATCAAATTCTGGTGTAAGACCATTTGGACGTATTCATGCTAAAAGGTAACAATGTGCAAGTGGAAAGATGCGGTATGCTCGTGGAAGCTGCATAACGAACAATTTTAAAAGTGGATATAGCTCCTTTTGAGAAGATTGAAAAGCGAGATTTGACATTTAATCAAGGAATTAAGCGCTAACCGTGAGCGTTGGCATGTGACGAGAGCTTGTGCTGCACAGAGCTATGAGTTAAAGAGCCCACCAACGATTCTGTCGTGCCCGTTGCGATCGTTGACGCTGACGTCATTGGCGCTTTTAGATTCCATTACATTCTATGACCCTCAACTAACTGAGCAACCCGTTTTCCCACTTGCGTATTCCATCTAGCATAAAATACTGTGCCATTTAACATTTGAATCCCTATAAACTCATCATCTAAAGGATCACTGATTTGCTGAGTTCATTTTAAATATCAATGTCGTACGATTGAACGTAAGAAGAATTCTTGAGACGAACAGTGAATTGATTTCACATCAAGGTAATCGTCTTGAGAAGCCAGTGTGTTCAAATGCTGTTTGCAGGTTTTTCCACATTTCAGTAGGATAGTTGCGCTTGCGAATGTGTTTGATACAATTAGGTTCAACCATTAGAGAAATTTTAGTGGTTGCTTTCCTTTTTACCCAAACACCTACAGAACTGATCAATGGTTTCCCATATTTCAAGATGATACAGTAGGTAAAGCAAGCAGGAAAGTTAAAAGTTTATCACAAAAATGATTGCGGAATGACCGCAAGCGCATATTGTTAAAAATTTGGAGCTGATTAGAAGGATGATTGCGAAATGACCACAAGCGCACACTATGAAAAATTTGGAGCTGACTACAAGAATGATTGCGGAATGACCGCAGGCGTACACTGTTATTCATTTTAGAGTAAAACTGTGCCGGAGTCCATACAGCGCCCACTAACGCAGGGTGAAATGAATGCGGAGCGGAATCCATTCTTTTTACGGGGTGACTTACACTTTTACGGAGCATCCTATGTTTTTATGGGGCTTATTTCACTTCGCACACTCATTGTTTGGTGCCATTTAGACTTCGGCACGGAATTCCAGTCCTCGATTTATCAGTGTATAAGTCACGAGAACAAGCACGATAGGACGAGAAATTAACCGCATTATCTCCTTCCTCAAACAACCAGAGTGTGATTCGTTCGAAAGCGCGTCCACCATCCATCCCTGAAGAGGACCGCGTTCTCGCCCGCTCGGACCAACAACACCCGAGTCAAAATCGGGGGAGGCATCAAAGTCGCTTCGTCGGCCTCGATGATCGGTGGCAGGCGCGCGGCCCGAGCAACAGTTCCGACGCGTCAATCATGCGGGAGGCGTCCGGCCGTTGCGAAGGCGAATTTACGAGGCAGTCATAACGCTGTCCCGACTCCGGGCTGTCAGATTCGACGGGGTCGGATCGGAGCGCCCCTGAAAAATGTTTCACTTCCTATTCTGACGTAACGAGTGTCACGCTCGGGCCAGCGATGGGATTTTTTCGGCCGCTAAAAGCTTTTTAAAGTTTTATTCCTAACTTGTAAATGCGATTTGAACGACGTTATGGCTTGTAAATCCCGTTTAGCTCTTTAATTTTATAGACGGACACGTCAACTCTTTGGTTGTTTCGATATCGGTAGCGTGCGCTTACGGCGGCTGATCATCAACGGTCTCAGTGCGATGCATTTTTCGGATCCAGCACGTTGGCAATATTGTTTTCTCTCCATTTAAACCTATGGAAATGAATCGATTCTCGGAGGTAGAGCCAGGTGCGTCGATAAGAATCGATCATTTTTATTGCAGTTTAAATGGAGGAACGACAATGTTGCCAACTTTCGGACCCGCCTCCGTCGAGGCAAGGGGGCAGGAGGATGACTCGGAAAGAGCGGTGAGGAGGAGGGAACTCGGAACGAGAGACAAGCTAAATTTTTCCGCCGCCTCTCAAGCGCGGGGACACGCGCTAAATTAAAATAAACGCTTTAATTTCATTCCGGGCAATAAATAATGCTGATCACAAAAACGCGAAAAAAAAGTTTTTATTCCCGATATTAATTGCTTTTCAAGTATTTCTCATATTTTCCGCAGCTCTCCGCGGATTTTTTAATAGAACATTCTCGTCTGATTTTTAAATTATTTTTCGAGTGTCGTCGTTCGTCCGACATCCCCCTTCGCCACCGCGGCGCGGCGGTCGGGAAGTTGATTTTTACCTTCCTTCCCCGGGAGCCGCGCTCGCCCTTTTAATATCGCCGGCAAGACGAGTGACAAAATTTACGGGCCTTTTAATGAGAGGAGCCCCACGCGAGGTTTCGGCAGAGGCATTCTGTGCATAGCGCTCGAATACCGCAAGCCAGTTGTTCATCCGAGGACACCGAATTGATTCGCGGTTAAACAACCACCAGCTCCGTAATATTTCCAGTGAGATTTACGGGAAATTTTCAACTAATAAATATACCGGAAAAAATGTAAGTTGATGAAACATACTGGATGTAAGAAAAGTGTGCGAGAAAAAAAATGCTGAATTACCCGCCAGAGCAGTTAGTTTTACATACATATTGGCATTGCTAAAGGAATAGTTGTAGAGGGTAATTCAGCATTTTTTAAGTTTTCGCTCACTTTTTTTACATCCAGAACGTCGAATAAACCTCTTTTTTTCGGTGTAGAAATCTCAACGTACGGAAAGCTTGTTCATTAAGGTTTTTTTAATTCTTGCATTTGAAATACGTGCACAGAGAAGACTATATTTGTCATCAAAAGAAATGAAAATTGGTATTCTATAATCTTTTTACTCAAATGGCGGCCCATAATGATGTAGAAAAAACTCAGAAGTTAATCTTGTTAGCTTCTAAAGTGCACAATATATTGCGGTAAATTAATAATATGCAGAATGTCGGCCCCAACGAAAAACAAGATCTCCTGCTGAGAACAACCAAGCCATGGCAAATATCAAAAAGGAAAGCGTGTACTTACGATCTGCCATCATGTAAAATGACTCGTCGATTTGTCGAAGTTACTTTGTATCCACAATCATTTCACCACAACCAAAGGCGGATTGGCCGCATGGGGTGGTAGAGCGATTGGTGCGGTGGCGTTTGCGGACGTGGCGTTTGCGGATTCTAAGAATCGGGTGGCGTTTGCGGATTCTCATATTTTGACGGTGGCGATTGCGTTATACAGGCGGAACAGAGCCGGTGGTCTTTGCGGACCAGAGAATTTCGGCGGTGGCGATTTCGGACGGAGGGGTAGGCACCTACATATGCTGCCCCCCACCCCTGCGCTGTATATTAAAGAGAAAAATTACCGGAGAGGCTCTGGATTCCTTTTCGTGGATGTAGAATGAAAAAAATATTAGTATTAAACATTAGTATTATATTAGTATAAAAACATATGAGCAGTTGACATACAGTAAATTGTAAAAAAAGAATGTCGAATCGCACAGACAGACTCAAATATGCGTGCAGTTCAGTCGCATTTTTCGTTGTAATTTTTACATCCAGTACGTTGAATAAACGTCTTTTATAGGTGTAAAAATCAACGACGGTAAGCTTGTTCATCAAGTTTTTTTTTAATTCTTGCATTTGAAATACGTGCACTGAGAAGACTATATTTGTCATCAGAAGGTATGAAAATTGGTATTTTATAATCGTTTTACCCAAATCACGGCCCATAATGATGTAGAAAAAACTCAGAAGTTAATCTTGTTAGCTTCCAAAGTGCACAAAATACTGCGGTAAATTAATAATATGCAGATTGTCGGCCCCAACGAAAAACAAGATCTCCTGCTGAGAACAACCAAGCCATGGCAAATATCAAAAAGGAAAGCGTGCACTTACGATCTGCCATCATGTAAAATGACTCGTCGATTTGTCGAAGTTACTTTGTATCCACAATCATTTCACCACAACCAAAGGCGGATTGGCCGCATGGGGTGGTAGAGCGATTGCCCCCTGAACGTTGACAGAAAAGGTCGAAAATTTTTCGGGGCCCCGTTCGGCACTCTTTAATGAAACTCGTAGGGGAGCTCATTAGAACCCCTTTTTGAATCTGAAGTTCCTCCCAATTTAAATTAACAAGAGTCGTATCGTCCCGTACTTGGCAGTCCTATCAAGAATATTCGGCACTCACACTAATTGAAATTTGAATTTTCACACTTTGGATGAATTTTTGCGTATATTGCACTTCTTCCCGATTCTTCTCAGTTTTTTCCCTCTATCTGACAATGATCATTTCGGCCCTCTCGCCATCTATTTGTACCCCTGACCTGCACTCGCACTCGTGAACTCGTACGAACGCGGTCTTTTTCAGAAAACACTAAACTTTTTCGGATACCCTTACAAAGCTAATTAACATTCACCGGTAACATCACTTGACCCAGTAGAGCTGGTTTTTGAAATTGACAGTTAAAGCGATAGACAAAGAGGATATACGGAGTACGGAGTGCTCCTGTTGGTTGAAATGGGTGGTTCCATTAGATTAAATGGACGTATTTTTATCAAACAGAACTATGTGCATTATGACGTGAGCTCTGTTATGCACAGATTCTAATGGGTCTCAGGGCTCATGTCTCAATGCACATAGTTCTATTTGACAGAAATACGTCCAAATGAGAATATGATGGACTAACCCAAAGGTTTTTCGTGGGTTGCCATTAGTTAGATCACCTATCTCCTTTGTCCATTTCAACCACCTGTTTCGACCAATAGGATCCCTCATAGCATTTCCAACGATCAGCCCGCAGACCTGCAATAACGTTAACACTAGCCGGGCCGAATTTACTTATTGCCGCCTATGGGCCGCCAGTATTTTGCCGCCCCTTCTCTCGTTTTGAAACATCGATACAAACCATCAAGTGAACGTGCACGGGGAGGAGGGGTGCATAAGACGCCTTTTCTCGCCGTGTTTGGCACATTTTTTGTGAAAGTCCTGTCAACGCTAGCAAAAGGTCACGGAGCTTTGCGCGAAAATTAAGTTCCGTAAACCTATCTCTGTGTGGACGAGGCCTTTCATTGAATAAGAAAAGAACGAAAAAATTATGAAAGAATAAACATGAAGTGGTTTACTGATTTTAATTTCCGACACCGCGCCACCGCACCGTGTTTGGCGCAATGCGTGAAGTATCCCGACAGTCTTGTAGGCGCTATGCGTTTCATGCTGACCGCACTGTTTTTGACGCAATGCGTGAAGTATTCATGGAGTCTTGTAGGCGCTAATTTGTGCTCCATTCTGATCGGTGCGCCGAGAGCTTCTCCTTTCCATCTCAAGTCCTCGTCATCATTGCTGTCTTCGCCGCGCCGCCCCAGGCCAACTTGCGTCCTTGGTTTCTCTCTCAACTAGACCAATGATAGGCGCTGTCTCTTGTATCACCGAAAGACGTACAATTTAGAAATGACTATACTTTAACTCTCAGGAAATGAGAGATTTTTCCGCCTTTTCTCGTTTGTAATTTTTTTTTTCTGAATCAGATTTTTTTCTTGATACCTACAGTTGAAAAATTACAACATTTGCCGCGGCCCATGTGGCCACCCCCTAAATCCGGCCCTGAACACTAGTCCAATATTTCCTCGCTTGGCTGACACATATACGCGTAACTGAACTTCTGGATGAACCCTGTCGTCCATACGGCTCACCGAATTTCACGGCTCATCTCGCTTTGCAGTTATACAGCCTTATGACAACCGGGCGACGATTTGGATTGCATTTTGCAAAAAGGAACCAGAAGCATTGCAATGTTGCTAAAATTCTGCAACTTCATCCTTTGCGATAAAAATATTGAAATCTTGAAAAAGTACGACATTTACACGGTAATTTTGTCTTAAACTTACAGTTTTTAGCGAGTAAAAAAGAAACTGTTTACAGATAATCCGATTTTTCTTCCAAGACAAAAGAGGTCGCACAATCTTAGCAACATTGCAATGCTCCTGGTTCCTTTTTGCAAAATGCAATCCATTTGTTAGTGTTATTACAAAATGGAGTTCCCCCAGTACATGCGAAGTGGTAATGGACATGCAAGCCGTGACCCACAGTAAGCGTAATCAAAAATGATGTTTTTACCCTGAGGCTAGGAGCCACCCAGTAGGAAGCGCATGCAGAGGATTCCGGCCAGCGGGAGGAGGGCGGCGGGGTGGAGGGCCGCGGCGGGTGCGGCGGCCCCTCTGGCGGAGTCGCGGCCGGGCCCCAAGTCGGCCGAGCGGCCCATGACCAACGGGATGAGGTTCTGCTCGAAGACGCCCGTCAGGAGGTGGGCCCACGGGCCCCGCGCGTACACGGCCACGTCGTCGCCGCCGTGGGTCTCCTGGTCCCGCGGGGCCAGGGCCGGGTAGCGGTACTCCACGTTCGTCCCTGCAAAGGATACCAGGTTAGTCCCTGCCACCGGACTTACGGCTAGACATGCAATGGTGAAGACATGCGGGGATATCGATAGTTGCGTGCAGTGTGGCAATCAATGGAGGGGTTTCCTCGAGATTGTAAAACGTGTATTTTACAGCTAAAATTATAAGGAACATATTTTTTTTTTGTTTTTTTTTTAAACCTAAAAGTATAAGGAAGTTAGATAAGCTTCCCTTTTACAGCTGTTTTATATGAAATGAGCAGACTGAAGAAGTATCACTCTACTTTTTTGACCAGTAAATTCCCAATTAAAACGTTTGTTGCGTATTCAGATGCATCGCGACCCTAGGGGCAATAATCAGTAAAGTATACAGAGTAGAGATATATGTAGAGGACAATATGCAAGGGAGATACGAGCAGTGGTTGGTGCAAGCATGCTAATTTTAGAAATCAAACTAACTACGTAGTGCAATGTAATTACCTTTCCGCACGTTTTAAATCACGACCTTCTAAAGGGCGCTATAGTGTTTCAATGAGGAAACTCAAAGGTTAGGCTTCGTCATGTTCCTAAAACGTGCAATTTGACCACCAACTTACGCTTTTATCTTTTCACTGTACAGCCTTTCGTCGCATAATTTCTTTTATAGCCTTTGAAACACCATTAAGGTTGTCCCGTAGGTTCAAGTTGTATCCGAGAAATTGTTTGGCTGATGCTATGATGTATTTTTGATCAAAAAGTTGTTTTATGCTAAGTCGCTTCAAATTCACTCTGAATTTCTGTGTATGTGTATCAGTTCATCGTAACTAAAAACAATTTTTATAACCAAACCATCAATTCGGATCTAAGTAGAACATCACTTCAAGTCTTACTCATGTACCTCAAAAGGCAAAGATAATCTAATAATGATTCGACTTCATATCCGCCAAGCGAAACTGGGGAAGGCATAACGGAATGATTACTTTCGGGATTCCCCTCACGGAAATCGCACGGTTTTATTGCCGCGGAGCATTCATCCAACTTTAACAAGATTGCGTGCTGAGCGAATCGGTTACATTTCACCCGTAGAATCTCATTTAAAACGGGCATGAAATGATGTTCGTAAGTTGATGTCTGGATTATCGTTTGCATGTCGTATGAAGTTCGAAGGAAGTCACCTGGTTATGCCCGATTAACAAGGGAAAAAGTAAATACCCCAGTTTAGTGCATGCATGCATGCTCGCTTGAATGATAAAAACGCAAGGCAAAGCGAGGAATAACGCGTATAGCGTATGCCTTCTGTTATTTAACTTAGGTTAGAGTAAATTTTACTTAAAGCTATTGGAAAGATTTGAAGGTCACATGAGAAAAACTTTAAAACACTCGTGGCTTAAATGAAGTGTAAATGGTATTTTGCCCCTTCCCCCTCCCCAGAATAAATGTCAGATAAAATCCCTGTTCTCTCGCCATTTTAACTGCGGAGACAGTAATTTCAGGTGTTATAAGCATGTTTCATTCCCTTCTGCATGCTGTTTTTTAGTAGGGAAGGTTTTTTTCCTATTCTGAATGAGATATTGAATCAAAGCAGAAACTTTGACTTGGAATATTCTTATTATCAATGGCTCCTTATTGTTTGCTAAGGTACCATGGGAGGTTTAAGGAAGCCCCTAACATAGTATCATCAAATATACATTTTGTTGTAAAATGTGATAACAATTCTGCGAGATAATTCTGGAAATGGACGCTCACAGAGGATTTTGATTATTCGTCCTCCCTATAATTACATATTACCGAAGAAACACATCCATGATTTTGTTAAATTTAAAGGTAAGCGCGAACCTACCTTCAATTTTCTCATAACGCGCGCAACATTTTCTTTTGTTTTACGTATTAATTTTAGCAATGTATTCTTTTCGGGATCGATGTGATCCTTTATAAGGATCCACTTCCAGAATTTCACTCGCAGACTTCTACTCGAAGCTCACTAATAGTGTATTTTTTATGATTCCATGTTCAAGGCTTCATTCACGGAGAAACAAGAGCACGGGGCTGTTGGATGATTTGGACATTTCCAATTTATCACTATAAATTTTCCAAACCCAAATGTTGTGGCACTATCCCAACTTAAGTTGTAGTACCACGACATTCAATTGGAAGTGTCCACACCATCCTCTAATTGTGATAGTACCACAATTTTAAAGAATAACCTCCACTACTTTTTATCCGTCTTCACTTGAAAAAGTCCTACAAGGCCGTTCTAGGAAAAGGCCGATTTAAAAAAGGACTACGAATACGGCCCTCTATGCATCAATCACGGAGGTGAAAGCGTCGCGCCACAAATGGCCTCCTCCAAGTATCATCGGCCCGCACGCAAGGGAAGGATATTTTCAACAAGTGCCAAGATCCTCATCGATACGGCGGTGTTTGTCAGGCACCTGTTGAATGTTTGCCCGCGCTTGTCTTATGAAATCGATGCGAAAGCCCGCAGGCTTATTGCCGAAGAAAAACACCAACTTCTCGCACTCTTCCGCTCTCGGCACTGCGCGGCGGGGGACGATCGGGATGTTTCAGCGTTTGGAGATGTTCTGTCGCGCGCGGAAACTTTTCTCGGGATGTTTGCAGGTGAATTATTCAGCTTCTCCTTCGGGGAGCGTTTATCCGCGCAATAAACCGACGAGCTTAGTGCTCAGCATTTCACTCTAAAAGGTCGTCAATCCGCCCCTTTATTCTTCGGATTATGATGTTATTTTTTGGCACTGAGTTGCTCCTGGAGTGAGCTCCCAGACACGGTATAAATAAAGCATCGCCCTTTATCGTTGTTTCCCAGTCGAAGGGACATAACTCTACGTCAACGTAGCTACATTTCCTTTCACAACTCTTAACTCCTGTTCAGTCGAACTAGTAGTCGCACTTTATTAATTGGTATAGCGTATGTTTCATCTCATAGAGTTGCCGCGTTGCCGTAAGTGTGTAACATCGGATCGCGTAGCTCCTGATCAAAGTGGAAACAGCCAATAAGGAGCAGAAAAGAGCCACACGCCAAAATTTGGAGAGAGAACATGGCAAATCCAAAGAGAGAGAGAGATTTTTGGTTGTCATGTCGAGGGGAAAAAATGGACGCAGGCATGTGCTACAGCTAGCGCATTTCTCACACAGATCGCTCCTGCTCCGCCAGCGCGAAATCAGTTTCGACGGCTGCCTGACCCCGCGAGTGGGCAAGGGCCAACGCATGTGCACCCTCCCGTATAGTGAGGCAGGGATGCACGTTGCCGAATATCTTGGATTCGAGGTTACATCACTGTCAACACCTCAGCATATTTTTCCCTTACATTTTTCGATTCCCATTTTTAACTCAAGTTTCAGTCAATCCAGTCCTCATTTTCAACTTTTTCACTTTATCCCTCTACAAATCTTTAATAATGTCCCATAAAATTAATTACTAGACTTGCAACTGATACCTACATAGATTATAGCCAACCAATCACGCGTAGCCTTGTTGTCTCACCACCCGTGACGTCAGCAAGACTATATAAGCGTGGGTTGCCTAAAAATCGAGGTCTTTTTACCATCTTACGACCCATGACCCACGTCTCTCTCTCAGGTCTTTTAACATCCTTATGACCCACGACCCGTGTATATCTCTCTCATCGGTTTTATTCCACCAATAGTGCAACTCCTTATTTCAACTTTGACGCTGTATAATTTAGTGACATTTAATTTGTGAAATCTGTGATATGTGCCTTCACCACGTCAATACAAGCTATTTCATCTGAACTCTCGTTTTATCTTTTAACGAACATTCCTTAGTCAGTTTGTCAATCCTGACTCAAAAAGATTGACTGGTGCCGAAATTCTTTAAACATTTTTTCAAGAACCCATATTAGTGAACGGATGCTTGATCACCATTTTTAAGCGCATCCAACATTCCAACAATCACTCACCGACATTACGGTTTAACCCTTCTGAGGCGTCTGTTCTCCTTTAAGTTATTTAATTGGACTTTGGCCTCTGAACCCGGATCAGTTTAATCTGCGGCTTAGGCACCCGACATTTTCGGCATCTGTGCCCGGAACCGACGAAGTGTATATGAATAGCCAGTAAGTAACGCTGCCCCATGTCTCATATAACGTATAGTTATATGAGACAAGGTTTATGCATGGTTTACGCAGTCTCGGGCGGTGACTCCAATGGTAACTCAGATGGGACAGGGAACTTAACCGGTGATTCAACTGGACTACTTCTACAAATTGGCGATTCGATTGAATACGCCTGCGACTCCAAAAAAAGCAAGGTGCTGCCAGATGTTGTTTCTGTCGAACAATTTTGTTGCTGCATAATTGCTGTGGACGGGTTTAAATTATTGGGAGGAGGTTCACACGATGGAAAGTTTTTCACCGCGTTGCTCAGGGTGGACGTAAAAGATTTTGTCTGGGCTATTAGGGAATGGCCGTGTTGAATGTGAGGTTCCAGCATAAGTACTATATCCTACCAATGAAAAAAAAGGGGAGAAGGTCGAATTTTAATTTTGATACATTAATCGCTATGATTGGAATACTTGCAACATAAGGCCGCTGAAGAAACCTGCTCCTTTTAAAAGGTGAATTGAAAAAGCATGATCTTATTGAATCAAAGAAAATTAGATTTTTTGTTTTTAAACTGAAAGGAACAGGGGACCACAGTCTGATATGTATCAACCCTAAGTCCACAATGAAACCTCAAATTTCCATCCTTAAAGTGACATCAGTTCCATTGATTTTCTCAAAGCCAACTAAATACAAGTGCATGGGTGTGGAAGTCAGAAGCTGGGGTACTCACTATCGGGGAGATCGTTGGCGAGGTCGAAGCGGGTGCAAGCGTCCTTGCCGTCGGCGTCCTTGACGAGGACCGCCTCCCGGTAGCCCATGCCGTTGGCGTAGCTGAGCGTGGCGTAGAGCTTGTTGTCGACGTCGGACTTCTCGGTGGCGGCGAGGATGTCGTTGCCGCGCGCCGGGTAGCCGCTCATGGACATGGTGTGCGCGTGGTCGGCCGTCACCACGATGAGCGTGTCCGACTCCTGCGTGAGCCGGACGGCCGTCTCCACGGCCTTGGACATCTCGTGGGCCTCGTCCAGAGCCATCTGGGCCCAGTTCTCGTGGTGGGCCTTGTCGATGAGCCCGCCCTCGACGAAGAGAAAGAACCCGTTCTTCTCCTTCTTGAGCAGCTTCACGGCCGCCTCCGTCATCTCGGCCAGCGTCGGCTCCGTCGTCGGGTCCGCCTCCAGGTGGTAACGCATGTGACTCGCTTCGAAAAGCCCTGCGCATCCAACATCGATAATAGATTATATAATTGTCAGCAATGAGAAGCAAAGGAAAATTGCGGAAGCAAAGATGAAAACTAACATAAAAAACAAATACAGGACGTTTCGAGGCCCACTTCGTCATTTACAGGAAAGTATATTAAAACTAGAATTAGAAAAATGTTGAAAGACCTCGGCGACCACATGGTGATGTGATTAAATTTCCGATTTAATATCCGTTTTTTAGCCGGAAATAAAACATGGCTCACAGCATACATAGTGATGTGATTTAATATCCAATTTTTTAGACGGAAATAAAAACATGGTACACAGCATACATGGTGATGTGATTAAATATCCGATTTAATGTCCATTTTTTTAGACGGAAATAAAACATGGTACACAGTGTAAAGGTCGACTTTTCCCGCTAGGGGAAAAGCCGCCTCTTGGGACCGGAGTCCCGAAGGGATGATGGGTGGGACATCAAAAAGAAAGAACAACGGAGTTAGGAGGAACCCTTCTAGCTTGTCCAACCTCCACGCGAGACTGCACAAGTCATAACACACTAAAAAACTAAGGAGAGAACGAAGATTCAGCCTCGAAGGGCGGATTTCAAAAAAACAACTTACATCTCACGACGCAGTCACGAAAGATCGAGGAACGGGAATGGCTGAAGGCCTGACTTGTGTTTTCGGGTTCCCCCGCCTGCGCGCTGTTGGCGGAGGAAACCGAAAACAGCAAGTTTCTAGATTCTGGCGGGAGGGCTATTGACTCTTTACAACAGCATATGGGCGAGGGTCCAAATTTCAAGGCAGCAACATTGGCTCATTCCTCACTCATTTATTCGGAGTAGATTCAAAAGTCGAATGCGATAATTATTGAATTATATTAATTTTAGACTTGTACTTCGGTCGTAATTTCGAACACGTGTTCCAATAACGCCTGTGCTGGGAGGTTGCCTCTATCCCTTCAATGAGGAACGTATTTCTTCGCGAAATCCACCGCATCTTCTATCCAATTTTACGAGATTATTACTATACAATATTGTATCTCATCTCATATATCTCATATAGTACAATTGTTAATACAGAAATGTATTAACAAATGTTAATACATTTCTGTATTGCTTCCTCTGTGTTAAGTGATTCACGAAAGCCGTACTGGCACATAGAGAATTTTATGCTTTCTTAAAAATCGAGAAATTTGCTTCACCACTATTTTCTCATATACCTTCGATAAGGGA
This sequence comes from Bemisia tabaci, assembly GCF_918797505.1. Classification (NCBI taxonomy): domain Eukaryota; kingdom Metazoa; phylum Arthropoda; class Insecta; order Hemiptera; family Aleyrodidae; genus Bemisia; species Bemisia tabaci. The sequence continues at coordinate 33,342,482 of NC_092798.1, read as the reverse complement.
GACACCTCAGTGGCACTTCGTTCACTACCTCCACACGTTCAGAAGTAAACGCACTAAAATATCTTGGACTCTACCTTGGTAATAAATTAAACATTGAAATGCATTGTGACGAAATAAGATCTAAAATAGCTTCGTCAATTTTTGTCCTAAGGATGTTAAGTAAATTCTGCGATAAAAAACTTCTTCTACTAGCCTATCACGCACTAGTCGAGTCTCGTATAAATTACTGTATCAATACTTGGTCATGCGCGTGTAATAAACAGATAGAGAAAATCTTTATTCTCCAAAAAAAAATCAATCAGAACCATTCTGAAACTGAAGCAAGACACATCATGCCGAGAACACTTCATAAAAAATGAGATATTAACATTACCAGCCAAAATAATTATGAGTCACCTTAAATTACTGGCTAAAAGGCTGAAGGGAGATAAGGCAGAGACACATGGGTATGGCACAAGATATCACCAACCAAGCATTTTATCAAAGAACGACGCATACCTCACAAAGGCATGGAAGTTCTTTGATGAATTGCCATACAAGAAAGCATATATAAACCAACATTCGGTAAGCTGGCCACAAGACATTTAATAGTAAAATGCTTCTACTCAGTCAATGAATTTTTGAATGTCCATGAATGAATAATTACCTTAAGACGAATTGTATGTAAATATGTTTATAGCAATATCTTTATTTAGAAAATGACGTTTTTGTGAAGCCAAATGTGCAAAAAGCAAAAGAGTAAATAAATAAATTCCAATAATCAGCCTGCTGGCCCTGGATATTACTTTCATCGTATATCGCCGAATCTTATGTGGTATCATGATGGTGCGTAGAGGGGTGCCGCTTACCTAATAAATAATCAGTCTCTAAAATATTAAGATCTAAAAGTTGTTGTCGGTTGAAGACGAACTGAGGTTTGCTTCCCCGCTCTGACTTATCCTGCTCCCACCTTCTGATGAGATTCTGATTGTCCAGTCTTTGACCGAGACCTTGACCCTCGGGATCTCTAACGGTGTTGGGTAGAAACTTTCGTCTTCCACCGCCCATGATGACCTGATCAAAACGGACAAAACAAAATTAATACATGACTAAAAGGAATCAGAAATAAACCTCGCCAACAAATTTCTTCAAACAAACGTAATTCGTACTCGAAAGGCCACGTATCGTGGTGCTTACCTGTTGTTTAGACCATTTCCAGAATAGAAAACAGATTCCACATAATCTAATATTTTTTTGCCTCTTGGGCCTAAAATGGATTGGCTTTGTTGGCCATTCCACCTTGTCAGCGGCTCTTTTAAGTTCGTCGTATTCGTTGTTATTCCGCGGCTTTATCAGGTCTTCTAAAGTCAGTCTTTCATTTTGATCTTCGAAACAGTCAGTGAGTTCTTATTATTTTGCCTCTTACGCAGAATTTATTGCTCGCGTTGAATCAACTCTAATTTATAATCATCCTGTTCTATCAGGATCCAGCTTTTGATCCGCACGCTACCTTTCCAGCGTCTTGTCCGTCAAGTTGCCAAGAAGCTACCCCGCAGGTCGCCTCGAAGACACCAACTTGTGTGCCATCCACGCAATGCGTGTCCTCGTCGTGCCTCAGCGCATTTGCCGTCCGGGCACAATATTAATAGGTGTTCCAACCAGAGAACGCGATTTTACACTTTGAGCCATAATCACTCGTATTTTTTTGCTGGAGGTGGGGCGTAAATGACGAGCTTTCCTATTGTTTCCAATTGTCTCTTAGTTTGGAATCCAAACATGAATAAATCTTTATGGTCAGGAAGACTGTCAATGGATTTGGATCCATGGACGACACTTTGACCCAATAGCTTATACAGTAAGAGAGAATCACCTTTTTCAATAAGTTTTTGAGCCATTAAAAAACCACTACAGTTACATCATCCTTGTTTAAGGGACGTTTCATACGCCTTTTCCGTGCCCTTTCTTAAATTCTCTTTTTGGTGAGGATACCAGCAGGGGAGCCTGTAACTTCATTATTTTCTGAAGATATTTGTTTTTTGTAAGGTCGTAAACCTCATCACCCGGAATGTTTTCACCTAATTTCTCATTACTGAAATTCGACATGGCTGCTGGAATAGGGTGGTGAAGCAGATTATCTTTCTTACACTTATGGCTGTGAGAAGGGAAATACTCCACTTCAGATGTAGTATACTGCATGCTTTTATTTAAGCTTCACCTTCCATATACACACAAAAAAAAATGAATACTCACATGCCATTTTCTGCAAAGACATTACTATGAAACATAAGTATCCAGTCACTAACTAAATATCCAGCTAACCATTTACAAGAAATAAGAAAAATAATTATCGAACGAGGAGTAACGGAAGTTTCACAGGGGTCTTAACTTGCCGTTTTATACCGAGTTTTGAAGGTCGCGTATTTACTAATATCTGGGTCAATACGACCGAAGTCAGGAGTACGAGGGTGAACGCTCGATGGCAGATACGCACCTTGATGTTCCTTCCGGGATCGTCGAGGATGAGCTGCTTGGCGATGTCGTGGCAGTCGACGCCCTTGACCTCGGTGTCGTTGGCGATGTCGAAGTCGGACTCCCAGTCCCGCTCGGAGGTGTGCGCGTAGGTCCCTGCAGGAGAGGCGTGCGTCACCCGGGTCGTCGTGATCACCCCGGTCGCCTTCCCGGCGTCCTGGGCCCATTTTAGGATCGAGGCCGTCCGGTTGGCAGCGTCCTTCGAACCTGCCCCACAGAATCGTAAACTCTATTAGTAAAATTTAATGTCTCATTCCCACATAAACCCTATATACCACGGCGTGCTGTTGTCGAAATTTAGCTTACTTAGATACATGTAGTAGCCATCTAGATGGTAAACGTTTGAGCTGAACGACTGAGCTGAGGAACCCAAGGAATCGGAGCCCCAGCTCCCTATTAGTTTAAAGGATCGGCGTCATCAGTTTGGACGTCAATTTGGTTGACACTTTGAGAACCTGCGCCGGAACGGCTGTTGTTTTGGTATATTTTAGGCTGACTAGATAGCTTTGACTGAAGTTCTTAAGTGCCTGTGGAGATGGTCTAGGTCCCAGCTGGTACAGCTTTTGCTGTTCATGTAAAGTCCAGTGACTAGATGAATTTTTACTTCCTATCCGTCTGAACACTTCAAATTGAAGTCAAACATAAAGATCCTCGTCGAAGAAATGAAATCCTGGTAAAGGCTCTGAATGACGCTATATTTCAGAGCACTAACTTGTTCGAAGGAGCTCAAACGGCGGAGACAGCTCGTGACCGATTTGTGGACAAAATTAGCAGTGTGGACGAAAAACTACCAACTTAGTTTTTCTTATCTACGTGCCCCCCAATGCTCCTCATATATTTTAATTTTCAGATTTTTATAAAGTCAGTTTAACTTAGAATTTTAAAAAGTCAGTATTATATAACATGCTGAAAATCCAGATTTGACAGCTCGTTTAAGGACTAGATTTAATTTATTTACATAATTGTATGATGCAAATTTTTACAGGAACTCCGTATCAACTTGAGAGAATAATTTACTTGTTTTAAATTAGCAAAAGAACCAGAATTTCAATCCAAGTAAAATTATTTGACTATTTGCCTAGGCATTCGACCAAATCCCTGATTTCACTAATTGCCTGCGACATAGTAACAGTAGCTTGCCGAGAGAAGTGCAATCTGTCCACTGCGAGACCTGCCATTTTCGGTTCTGGAGTACCCCATGTTGCACTTGTGCCCCTTGAATTTTTTTCCCAGGCGTGTGTGGCTCAATAGAATTGCCTTCTGTTTTGAAATAATGACACTCCTAATTTCTCGTCTAGGATGAAGTTGAGATCAAACTTGAAGTAATTTAAAGACATGGCAAAAATCCTGTGAGATAGTATCTGTGAAGGGAACTTTCGTTGAGGTTAAACTTAAAGTAATATAAAGGCATGGCAAAAATCCTGCGAGATACTATCTGTGAAGGGAGCTTTCTTGCATGTGAAACACACGGCATCCAATTGTTATCAAGGGGTATGCTCGTTTTAGATACTCCGCACAATGCGGAAGTCCCTAACCAATGCGCACGTATCAAGCGATGAATATGATGCGGAGGAGGTGCATCTGAATTGTCCAGTTTAGTGTTTGCGTCTTCAGCCGTGCTCAAAATGGCATATTTGACCTCAGTTTTCGTATGACATTCGCCGCTCTTACGTGAGGGCCGTGTTGATATCTCGCTTCACACTATGTTGAGTGGAAGGGGTGGGTACGTACAAGTAGAGCTTGGTAAATAGTCCCCCTAGATTGTTCTCAAAGCAAAGCCACCAGTCCTCAAGATGAATTTCAAAATGACCAAATCGCGTAAGGCCGCTCTGAGTGCCAAGTTTTTTCCGAAAATATTTTACTCCATTAAATACGTCGGAAGTGAATCCTTAAATCCCACTTTTTAAATCTTTTTCTGTTCATTTTCTCCTAACTTTGGGTCAAATTTTCTGGTTAAATCGTCTCTCTTCAAGCTGAGCTGTACGCCGTGTTCGTATATGTCTCTAATAATTAGGTTTTACAGCTCAGCTTTTTGAATGTAGGTGAAGTAAAAACACATTCTTTTCAAAACCTAAATCACATTCATCGATATTACATGCAGATGGAGTCTTTTCTCTGATTTTTATTCCGTTTTCAAATGTAGGTTTTTTGTAAGAATAAATTAAATGTATGGCCATTGACCGTCACTGTGATCTACAGCTTTTTTTTCTTTGCTGAGTAGACGCCAATATTCTTGACATTTGTAACCGGTCCAGATGAAGAAATCCGGTATAAACTGGACACGCATCAACTTTTCAGAGGAGTTCATTGGTCCGATCAACGCACAGTGGCTCACATTTTAATTCTAATTGATTTCTTTACGTATTTGAGCTTAAACCCCCCAGTAAAGACTCCAACCCCTATTATTATGAGAAACACTCAATACATTATACCTCCATGCCACTAACATTAGTACCGGCAAGCGATGATCGTGTCCTGGGTCGCTCGGTCCATTGCATCTCATGTACCTAGAGAAGGCATGATACATCTACCACTACACGGAAATAAAGGACCATAATCCCAAGTCTACTCCTAGCTGATTTTGGCGCCAGATATTATAGTAGTTGCTCCAGCCAGAGGTCCATAGAGGTATGGTTGGGACAGCCGAAAATGTGGTTGGATCAACTGGACTACATTTTGCAATTTGGAACTATAAATTTTAGCCGGGTTTAAAAACAACGTACACTGAAAAAAAAGTAGTTAGCGTTGAGAACTAATTTGGTAAGTTCTCGCCAAGTAGAATCAAAATTAGGCTTCAGAACTAATTTATTGTACTGAAGCACCAATCAATTCGCTTCATACGCTGACTTCACTTTACTAGAGCGCGAACCAGAATTGGAAAACAGCACTAGCTGTAAAATTAGCGCTGTGGTAAGACAAATTCACCTTCGGGTCAAACTAATTCGCCCTCAACGCTAACTGCCACATTGTCCGTTACATTGATTTAGTTTCGAAAAAGTGGCGTCTGTACAACAGCCTCAATCGCGTCAGCTCGTGAAAATCAATTAAAATGTGAAATTTCGGGCTCGTTTGACAATGTAAATACTCCCGGTATGATTTATAGTGTCCTCTCTTTCTTGAAAACGCTCGAAAGCAACATAAATAAACCTGTTAAGGTTAGAAATCGTCTGTTCGATTCAAAAAGTAAACAAGCATGATATTCGTTGGAGTCGTCAATCTTCTGTATTAAATTGCGATTAAAGCGTTCCGCGTTCAGTTTATATTTTACGAAAATCTGTGAACTTACTGCTTACTTCTATAGTTCGCGTTCTCCCGTAATTTCAAAAGAATATCTCAAGTGTTCGGACGAGATATGTTTATTCAGTGTGAACATTCGCTACCGTTTCATGTGTGAGTGTGTGTCTCTCTAAAGGATAATTCTGTCTACTTGCACGTACCTATGGGATATTCCTTTCCTCTGTCGTTCATTTGGAACCGGTCAGTTTATTTTTACCTCTCATCTTTTAAGAAATCTTATTTTCCTGAAAGTATTGTCCAGTTATCATTCGCTAAGCCGTTTTCTCCTCTCTCAGTTTTGAGGTTAGGTTGACCCAACCCTACCGAATGCGAATTAGAGTAGCGGAATTAGTTTCCAGCACTAATAGTGGTTAGTGTACAGAAACCAAAAATCATGTGTGTCCAAATCACACAATTTGAGTTAGTGTATAGAAACCATTTTTAGTCATCTGACGCTAACTCATTTTTTTCAGTGTATGTGCCATTAGTTTCCCTACACACACAAGTGTTTTTCCAGAAGAGCAGAATTTATAGTTCCAAATTTTAAAACGCAGTCCAACTATACATCTGGCTGGTTTAACTACTGTAATATATGACGCCCAAATCAGCTAGCAGTGTAACGTAGTTGGGATTGAGAATTTTTTTTTTTTTTCGCGTATGAAAAATTAATGATGTTTTTATTTTATTTTTCTACACGAAATTAGTCACTTCTAATCACCTTCTTAATTGATGTACTTTTTCTAGTCCCTAAAATCATGAAAGAAATGTATCGACTCGTTTTGATATTAGATGACCCTAAAATGACCATTAACACCACTTTCATTAATCGGTTCTCACTCAACACGAGCCTTGAACTTCGGATATCGGAATCTTCGGATACTTTTTCATCCATCAGAAAGTAATTTTGTCATCTCATGATCTTTCCCCTCCTCTGCTGAGCATATGTTTCTTTTGTCCTGTTTCTGTACCACTGTGTGCTGTAAGAGGTGAAATCATGACCTACCGGCACAGTCTTTTCGTTTAACTTTTGCATTGACCCCGATGGTTGCGTAGTTATTCTTGACTCCATTGAGGTACGCTGTCGCCGTGCAAGCCGAGTCAGCTACTTGCTTGTCCACACAGTATGTCTGTAACATCAATCGTATCGCGGTCATTGATAAAGCGCCTAAAATCAAGGAGTGATACCTTAAATACCTACAAAAATAAATGGCGATTGCTCGCCGTGTTGTTTCGTGAAAAATCCCCCTTGATACTCAAATTCCGCGGGCCAAACAAGAACCTCCCCAAAACTTGCTCCTTTTATTTGGGAATTCTATACAGTCTTTTTTAAAATTTTTAGTTTGAGGTAAAAGAGTCATGGCAGTGGGCAATTGAAAGTTCAAACTTACATGAAGTGCTTGATCAACTTTTTTTTCACCAAAAAGAAGAAAAAAAAAAAAGTTTCCCAAATTTGCTTTTTGAATTAAATTGCTTTTCCCTTTAACTTCTGCTGATTCATCTGCGGCTTGATCATCTTTTCAATGAGGAAATTAATGGATTAATTATGGAATTTATTTAGTATCTCTTATTGCATCAAAGGAGTTTGAAGGGGCATGCTGGTAGATGCTGTTTTTAAAGGTGTTAAAATGAATCCATATGCACCTCAACCCCAAAGGACCACCTTTCGTGCCGTAGGAAAAATTATATCACAAGATATGACATTTTACAGTCAAACAAAACTTACTTGTGCGAGCACACTAAAAGTAACACAAGCACACGAAACAAGTGAGGAGAAAAACTCCTTGCTATTTTGGGAGATTTTATAGATAATTATGAAGATGCAACATTTTTACTTTACTGTAATCACGCTGGTTCATTTTCGCTGAATGCGATCCAAGTATAGTAGGTTCGGTAGTATAGTTACCGAAATCGTCGCTCCTCAGACGTGAGGACGCTTCTCAATTTTCATGTGAGCCCTGTTCTTCGTTTATCCTTTTGCTTCCAGGGCTCATGCAGATTTGAGATACGTTCTCACATCAGAAGAGCGGCGAAATGTGCCGATACGTTCGGTCCATTTTTTTTTCTCTTTCTTTTTTTTCGTGTAATGTAATCAAAGGATTCTACAACAGATTGAAATTCCCCCCATGGGAGGGGGGATTAACGTTGACTTGTTACCTTGGCGAGTCCCAAGTAGGGGAAGCGCTCCCAGGCGAGGGACGAGCTCTCGCCCTTCTTTTTGGCCAGCTGGCCGGCGTAGATGCGGGCCGCCGTCACGGTCGGAACGGACATGCCGTCCCCGAGGAACATGATGACGTTCTTGGCCGTCCCCCTGATCGGGTCCGTGTCCAGCTTCTGCTGCATCGCCGCCAGCGCCGAGTCCAGCCAGTATTGGTTGTCTGAAATCACAACGACAGTCCATTTAAATCTGAGAACCGAGCCACGTGTATTCGAGCTTTGAAAAAACCTGAAAGCAATACGAGTCTAAGTGGGTAGATGTGCGCCCAGACGCGGGAGGGTTGATATACCGAAAACACCGGTATCTCAGGTGACTAACACTTGATTTTCAGCTCGTGTGTCCGTTGATACAAATTTTATATGTTCGACGTTCTGTTATAGTGGGGAATGGAAGAAGAGAAATGTTAAAATTTAATTGGAAAAAATCGTTGGCAAAGCATCTGACTCATCCCACAGGCTACATTTCAGGTTTATTCTACCTAAATACGAGCCAAGTGTATTCGAGCTTTGAAAGAAACCTGAGAGCAATACTTGTCTAAGTTGGTAGATGTGCGCCCAGACGCAGGAGGGTCGATTTACCGAAAACACCGGTATTTCAGGTGACTAACACTTTATTTTCAGCTCGCGTGTTCGTTGATACTAATTTTACAGGTTCAACGCTCTGTTATTTTGGGAAATGGAAGAAGAAAAATGTTAAAATTTAATGAGAAAAAATGGTTGGCAAAGTATCTGAATTGTCCCACAGGCTATACATTTCAGGTTTTTTCGACCTAAATACGAGAACGGAGCCACTCGTAGCTTTGGAAAATCGCGTAATGGTTCCAAGCAGGAAGACGGAAAACGGATCTGAAGCGTTGAAATACCAGAAATGGCGTTATTTCAGTTAAATAATACTTCATTTTTTTCATGCGTTTATTGACACTAATGTTGCATGTTTTCCGTCTAGCGTTTGCGTTCATCGTTTAAAACAGAAATCACAGTAGTAGGCCGTACTGCTGTCCAAATATTACGAAGTGAAGGTGCAACAGTTTCAATCATAGATGTGCTAGGAACCAGAGGGGCAAGAACTCTCAATTTCCTGCCTAGTTGATCCCAGTTAACGCATACTCTTGGGTGTGTATTCTTGTCACGACTGCTGGAAACTAAAGCCTTAACGTCCATCTTGACAACGCGAACATTTCTTAAGAACTTACTTCCTGAAAATTAACCTACCAGAACAACCCATTTGTAATAACCTATTCTGGAACTTAGAGGCACTCTAATGATAAATCATCAACAATTTGAAACTACTCGCCTTTTTCAGTATTGCTCTTTTTACATACGCATATTCAAGAAATCGTCTTTCGAATTTGCTCTGAAAAATATTCAGAAACGTTCGAATCTACGTCGAAAGCGGAAACTCACCCCAAGCTCCGCCACCCCGCGGAAATGACAAAAAAGCGGACTTAATTATTCGTTTTACGAGGCGTTTGAAAGTTTGATTTTCATTAATCCGAAGTCGCGAACGGCCGAGATGAAATTTACTCCGATCGGGAATTTAATGGCTCGTAAAGCCTAGGAATAATTATTTTGCCCGCCCGAATCGGGGAGTCGCGTCGCTCGCTCCCGTTTCAATTTTCAGCGGGGGCAGCGGCCTGCCGGGATGCACCCGCGCGAAAATCGTCAAGTTCCCTGCCGTGTTAACGATAAACATCGTATACGAACTTTCATATGTTGCCAAATTTCTTCCGACGAAGTTCAAATTTTTGACAAATTATTGTTAGTTTTTTAACCTCTAAAGTCAGAATTTTATTCGTCCTGGGGATCCTCACTTAATATGAAAAATATTATTCTCAACGAAGGCAAATCGAGTCAGTTAACTCGTAGGTAGAAGTAAACGAGGCCTCACGTCTAGGCTGTATCAGCTATCAAGTCAAGGCAGTTTGAGGCTAAGTTCAAGTCGATCAAAATCGGAATTTTTGTTGCTTTCGACTAGATTTTACTATTCTCATGAGAACTGATTAACTTGCTTCAAGCTACGAGTCATCTGAGTAGATTAGCATGCAATAAGAAGCAGAATAATGTATTCAATAGTAGGTGAGGCCTTCAGACCGGACAGAATTCTGATGATTTTAGATGACAAAAAACTCACATTAATTTTTCGCAAATTTGTATCAGTGCACTATTGTATGAGGGAACAACGTAGTTTGTGCCTCCGCACCTTGCAAAATTTCTTTTGATAAAAATTGTATTCCCGGTAGAAACCATGAATAGACGTGCAATATTTGCTTACTGTTCTTCAGCAATTTTACAGCCTTTTACAGGGGATGTCCCAAAAGTACTGCAGGTTCTTTTTTTCGACTGATTTTTTCTTTAAAACTGCAAGGATATGCAGGTCATTTGTTATCTAAGAACATATGGCAACATTCTTGCACATCGCTCTTTCTCAACACAGCAGCTTTGCCCGTCTTTTTTCTCTCTTTTTTTTTTGGAACGGAATTTGTTTTTGAAAATTGCATGGAAAAACAAACATTTTATCCAGGAACATAAGGCAACATCTGAATACCTGTATGTCGTTTTTTCTCAACACAGCAGCTCTGTCTGCCGGGCTCTCCATGTAGCTTTCCGGGCCAGTCCAAGTTGTGCCGTTGGCGCTTCAATTACTTGTTTAAAACGGTGTCGTAATCTCACCGGGTAACGACTCCTTAAGCGACATTTTTACGGGGTCGCATAAACTCCCTGGTTATTGAAATTACTGAGTCTCAGCTTTAATTGTTCCGAGGGCAGTTTTTCCAGCAGCCGGATCAGCCCTTTGTCATACATGATGTTAATCACTCACTTTTTGTTTTTATTGTCCTTTTTTACTACTAAGTACTACTAATAATTTGAGGACCCTGTCTTCCGTCTCCTGTGACATCATTTTCAGGTTTATCTGGTAGCTCAAAGCCGAGAAAACTTCTCCTTTTACATCATCGATCATTGGTTGGGCCGGATGCCGGATAAGGATTGACATTATAAACCGAAGTTGTGATTACTAGATAGAGAGAAGAGGATGCTTGTCTCATGGAGCTGTATTGTTCCAACAATATACGGGTTAGAGACCAGGCATATGAAATTCCATGTTTTACACACAAATTACACCATAGGTTTTGTGCGCGCGCCGAAGCGATTCGCTAGGTAATGGCCTAGTTACACGCTCAAATTTCTGTCAAATCCCGATCAAAATGATGACAAATATGGCAACCAAGATTAGACCCGAAACGCGTGTGCAGTTGCCTTCCTAAATAGTCGTAACTAGTGTTGCACTAAACAGCGTATCTCTTTGGGGAATATTGTGCTCGAACGAGCTTTTTCCCTCTGTATTGAGATTTCTAGTTTTCTGTACTTTAACGCACGTTGAGTACATTTCTAACCGTCACCATATTAGTTTGGGAACATGTATGTAAGGATACAACATCACCTTCAGTATTCTCAACCTCTAGCATTTTCCTCCCGTCGTTGTAAGGTCCATTTAGACCCAAAGATCCCTCCAGACATTGCGCACCGTGCGTTCAAGACGCTCTGATCGGAAGCGAAGCGGAGCCCGGGAAGTCGATTTCGAGTCGTTGCAAGTCAAATTCGCGAGTCAATTCGCGGCCTCTCGAAACTACAGCCGGCGGCTGCTTTGCAGCGACGCTTAGCTAAGAGCGAGCGCGAAACGAACACTTCGGTTAGGCAGAAGTGATTTTGGTTGTAAGTGTCGTTAGAACAAATACTGCTCGACCCCCTTCTCCGAGTCGGGGAAAGGGGTTGCGAGCGTCAAGTCACCCTAGTCTACATCGGCGTGTACCCCCGCTTTCACAGTCCCGGCGTCTAAATGCGATTACTCCTCGCGCTTGTGTCCTGAACTCGAGGCAACTTCAATTGATCGGAGTATTTTAATTCCACCCGCGGAGATACTTCGGAAGCTAGACTTTCGGCCGAGTGAAAGTACCCCTTGTTTTTCGACCTCAGGCAGCTTGTAAATCATCCGGAGAACAGGTGCTCACCACATTTAACTATATTCTTATACTCGTTTGGTTTATCTTGAAGATTATTATTTTTTTTTTTTTCGAATATTGTAGTGTATAAATTTTCGGTCCAGAGACTTTGAACACGTTCTTACTCATTTTTATTCAAAATTATTTTTGATTAGGACGTATTGCAGCATATTTTGAGCACATATTTTCTCGAATTTTAAAAATAAGAGACGCGGCTTGATGACAGAACAGAGATACACTGGGGATAAAAACACATTGGATGTAGAGTCCAGACTCTTAAAAATATCGACAAGAAATAGTACTCTTGATTCAATCAGAATCTAACTTAAATGAAGAACCAAGCCTTTTAATTTAAGCGGAATTCCTTTTGATTCAAGCAAAAATCCGATTGATACAAGAGTATTTTTTTTTCTTAATTTTTTCTAGAGTCTGGACTCGAGATCCAATGTGTTTTTTTTTTTTTCAGTGTACAATTTGACGGTGAAACTGCTGTAATGCGTACCTCAGTTGCGGTGTTCCATAATCTCCGTTTCTATTTCATGTTCTTAAAGGAGACCAAATCAAGAACATTGCTTGACATTTTCGCTTAAAATCCTTTATTAAGAGGGGAAAAATCATTGTAATTTTGAAAAATGACCTTTATTTTTTTCTAATGTAGAAAATAAAGTGTGACAGGAATTCCGCAACGCCGCAAGCGTAGATATGCAGCTCTACAGTTTCGTCATCGAGTTATTCGTGTTTGATGGATGACCGTTTTGCATCTGCAAAATTGAAGGCTCAAAAATTTAAAAGAAGAGGACAGATTACGTCACTCCTATCTCCAGCTGTATTGCGGATGTAGCCTTAGAAGCACTACTACAAATAAGACAAACGGAAGTAACGCAACGTGATAGTAGTGCGAAGGAAAGGTCGCGCACTGATGACGGCGCAAAGATACAACTATTCTTGCTTCATGGATGCCCGTGTTACGTCTACAAAATTGAAGGTGCGATGGCGCGAGGCGTCAACTACCAATGCTCCGGTTGCTCCGCCCTAGGCTACCAATGAGGTGCCCCTCAGGTTTGAGGGAAAAATTAATAAACCCGACCCAAAGACGTGTCCTCTATCTTCGGCTGCGTTGAGACTCGATTTTTTCTTTTCTTTACCGTTACCATGTTTTAGTGCACGGTAAAAAGAGGAAGAGCGTAAGTCTCAACTTGGACATTTCCAATTACTTGTGTTAATGCCCCAATAAATGAGGGTACTAACCAAAATGTTGCAGTTCTACCCAAATTAATTGAACAACGTCCATTTCATCCAACAGATTGGAGTAGCACCATCATTTAGAGGATATCCACCAGTAATTTTTTCTCCGTGTGCTGAGCCAGTAAGAAAATTTCTGTGATTTTTTATCAGCATTAAGAATATTTCCGTGATTATTTTCTGCATTGATACCAAATCGAAAGTTGTGAGAAGAAACCGGTTTTCCCTATTACATTGTAAATTTTAGCCATAATCGATGTAAAATGAAACAAAAAAATCCGTCGAGTAGTACATTGTCCACCCCTCGCCAGTCCGGGACGAGATATAAAACAACTGCAGTTATGCGCTGTTTTGCCCCGGAAAAAGGGGCCGGTGACATCACCTGAACGTATTAACACATCCCTCCCGAGTGACATCCGCATTACGGGCACCCCTGATTCGCCTAAATTCCGTCACTTTTTTCCGTCGCCGTAATAACCATGACCATTTGACGGGACTAACGAACCGCCGTAAAACTAAATGCGCGCCCGGCCCGGTCCGAAGTGCAACCATCATCCGTGTTGCGAGACTGAGCGGAAACTGCCGACATTCGACGTGTCGACCGAAATAGATTATTTAGGATCTAATTCCTCCCCTTAGGATCTCAAACTGGTTGTTCCAGCCCAAGGCCAAATATCCACACCGTTCGGGGCACCTTTCACGAGCCAAATGAAAAGACATTTTTACTCCCAGGATCTTTAAGAAGGTCCTCATAATGGATCAGTTGCGTTTGTCTCGGAAACGGGGTTTACGTTCGCTTTTAAATTAGCTGTAAATAATACGATGCGCCTGAACAGCAACTATTCATGTTTAATTTTTACAGAGATCTAGCGCTTTGAAAAGTCAGGATTTTTACGACATCTACCGCGGTAGTGACACTCGAGTTTCACGTCGAGGAACCAGTGCAAATGTGTTTTCCTATGACTGATGAAAGCACGGTGGAAGAAACCAAGGGTTTTATGTCCGCGGTGGATAACGTCATAAACCGACTTTTTCAAAACGCCATATCAGTTCATATTCAACTTGGAAAGTTCCTTTTTGCACGAATCGTAATATTTTTAGCTGATTTCCAAGAATTCAGTACCAGAAAACGATTCTGTGACCAGCGCAACTGACCCATTCAAGACGAACATACTTTTAAGAATTCTTTCCCTGCACCCTCCTCTTCTAAAAAAGCCATTTCTGTCTCTCATTACTCGCTGACAATTATCGAGATAAGTCACCAGAATTTGAACCTTTGCAAGCATTCAACTGCTTCATTGTGTTTTCAAATTCAATACCACGGATACCGGAATAGATAATCCAAATAATTGATGACACTTTCCACTAAAATTCGTTTAATATAGAGAGAAAAAAATAAAGTTTAAGAAATATGATAGGTTATCGCAACAGGTAAGTCCGCGAACACGTCCAAATTTCCATTCGCGTTCGGACGTAGTATTATGAAAATTGCGACTCAGAATGCAACGCTCGTCTACAGATATGCGCGTCCTCCACCTTAAAAACGTGAGTCTTGAAAGCGCGTAAAATTCAATGGTCGGACGTTCTGCGGCCGACCGGTAATAATGGGAAGAACAATGCACACTCAATGAGGAAAAGAAGTATTGCTTGCGCAGTTGCGTAAGTTAGAATGGCCGCACGCGCTGGTGAGTTTTAGTCTGTGATGATTCACGCCTGGGGAGGGGGAAAAAAGTACTCCAAACGCTGGCCGAATAGAAAGGTGCCAGTTGGGGGTGCTGCCGGCTGAATATTGAAATTGATATACAAAGCGATAGACAAAGGAGGCATAGGGAGTATAAAGCGATCCTATTGGTTGAAATGGGTCGTTCCTATAGGAGGTGCTTTTGGACTCAAGGGTCTCTCGTGGGTTGCCGTTAGTTGGTTACCAACCTCCTGTGTCTATTGACAACCACCCCTTCCACCTGTTATGCTCGCTCCGTGTCCCACTTGTCTCTTTTGTTTGTAGCTTTGTCCGTCAATTTCAATAGTCGGCCCGCTGGGGGTATTCTACACCTTTTTTTCGGATGGGCCAAAAGAATTTAACAACGTTTTTCGCCAGAACAGAGTTTATTCACTCAAGAATATCTAGTAAAAGTAAGGAGTTGCACTGGAAAAAATGGTACCATCTGTTCTCATTGAAGTTATATCGAGTCAACGGCTTGTGCATCCACTTGAATGAGGCCTTCACCCAGAGAAAACGAAATATAAGTTTAGAGTCATGGATAGAGGCAGTAAGAGCCATTTGGAAACGATTGTAATGTTACAATCAATTCTTAAGCACATTTTCCCTTTTAATAAAATTCCGTCCAATTTGAGTGAAATAATTTGAGGCGTATTGTCGAATTTGACTGAAGAGCAGAAAGTTGAACTTGAATCGATCTCATCTTCAATGTGGGAACAGAATATCAGGTCTTTACTGCGTGGAAGAAATATAAAACGTTGTTTTGATAAGAACGATATATCTAACATCCCTTATAAAAACTCGCTTTTACACACATGGAGGCGCTAAGAGTGCCAAAAAAAGAAGAAGAGAAATCACCATCCGATTAAGCGATTATGTTAGAAATTCATAACATTCCGAACGCGTTTTAAATTAGATTTTAATGTCTAGTAGCCAAAAAATAAACACGACTACAAACTTGACTTTTAAACCTCAGGATTATATAACTTCAGATTGGCGTAAACTTATTTTCAGCAACTAACAGACGTAATTAAGGCGAGGCCTATACGTGGGAACGAGTATGTTAACACCCGCTCTCTCATGACTCCCTCCGGCAATTCCTAAATGACTGACATAATATTATCAAAAACAATCTTCGTTCCCAAAATCCCCTAGCTTATGAGTGCTCACGTACTTTCAAAGATATTTCGTTGCGTTTCCCTACACCGCTTAGCCTATCACCCACGTTTCTCTTCTTGAATTATTTTGCTTTACTATAAGGCTTTTTCTCAATTACTCGCCTTCAGTTACCTTCCCCAACTGCTCCTTCAATATCTTGCAATAATAAAGTTCAATAAACTGCCGGAAGATCTAAATAAATGTTTACATAAAGATGGACCATTTAAGTTTAGAAATTTTTTTATAAAAGCCCATCAAGAAATCCCACGGTATTCTTGAACAGAATTATTTGACGACCCGCCTCCCATGGAAACATACTGGTAAATTGTAATGCACCATTGCTATTATTAAATTTAAAAATGATTTATTAGTATACTAGACTATGTCACACGGTCATACATTATAATATCATTGAAATATTAAATAGTCACTCACGAGTCAGAGGAATTTAATACTCTCCTCTGAGTAATGAATGACTTTTTAATATTTTATCAATACTTTATTGCTTGATTGTTAGTTTTGATGCTTTTTTTTGACCTAACATTGTTAAATTTTGTTAAGGTTTATGTTCAATTTTATGATGTAAATCGACGATTTGAATAGCTTCAAGACTGAGCTACGAAGAAGGAGTTTAATTGCTGTTATATTCGATCGTTTTGGGGCGAGCAGCAAAAGGCAATCATTCTATGAAACTTGGCTGTGTGCCGTGCAGTCATCTAATTTTTTACAAAAATCATGAGTCTAGTTGTCAAAGTAGCGGAATAAAAGAATGAATAAGCGTTTCATCACACTCTCGCATCAAAATATTCAACATGGGATAACGGTTAGAAGAATCAATACCGCTAATTTCTCTACCCTCATCCTACTCCGTACTTCTTTTAACTAAACATGTACCTATATTTCGTCGTCCTTTTCACGAAAAAACGTAACTCAATATCAATGTTGTAAAATTTCCTCCTCGCAAATCGCATATAATCAAGAGAATTTTGGGCATTTCTAACTGAAAATGTCACTGATTTTTCCTTAGATTCCGTGCAAAAATCAGACAAACTTTTGACAAAACTGCACGGGTAAAATTTGGTAAAATGAAGTAAATTGTTTGAGCCAATTTGGCAACCTTGGGATGGAGTTACGTTCTTTCGTGCGGGAGACGACGATTTGTTAGTTGATGTTTGAAGCCTGCTAATCCACAATGGTACTAACGAGTACTCAAAACTGACGCGGTATTTAAGGGAGACCAAACTCTTCAGACACATCTAACTGTCAACCTTTTTTGACGAATTTTCCTATAATTCTGAAGCCTACTACACGAGAAGAGTAAGTGAATCTGTGGCAATCACCCTCATTAGATTTCTTGACCTATGGCGAATTTTAATGAACGACGGGTGAGAGGTGAATGAGCTGTATACGGCAGGATGGTTTTTAGTACGAGTCCGTTCAGCGAAGCGACCTCTGTCAGACCCCGAGATTTGAGCCGCACTAAAACCCCGGGTTAAAGCGCATATGTGAATGAATTAATGCACTCCGTGAAGAACAGGCATTGCCCCCCCCCCCCCCCCCCCCCGACCGTCACCGTAATGTGTCACGGGCGCATCGTGCATGGCGGGAATGCCAATAAAATCGCCCTGCCCCGGCCCCCGCCCAACCACCCCTGAGGGAGCCTTTGTTGAGGTTTGTTCTCAGTTTACATTTTGAATGTTTGACTGGCAGTTAAAGTAGTATTGAATTGCGCTGTTATTTGAAGTAGCCGTCAGAAATTTTATTGGGGGCGATAGGCGGGTTCGGCGGAGGGCGCGGGGTCGTATGTGGGTCCCATTCATATTAATAACATGGGCTAGATAAGCAGGTACAGTGTATTACGGCGCGCTGGTTTAATAAACCCCTCGCTACGCCCCCGCCCCCCTCCGCCGCTCCCCGCGCCAGGTGAGCTCCACTCGTCACAATTGAAACTGTAACCCATTTAGTTTTGATTACTCGCATAAACACCATTTAATCCGCCCTATCTGGGCCTTTGCGCGCGCCCCCGGCGCCGTGCCCGCGGAAAAAGTGAAAAAGTGACAACAGGAAGTTGACGTGCATTTGCGGCGTTTTAATTCCGAAGCAAGGGGTCAATCTCCCCTTGACCCCCCGGTGGCTCTTCCAGACTCCACGGGCGTGACCGTTAATTTGCTGCTACGTGCATTTTTATCGTTCCTTTAACGCCGAGCCGGCTCTTGTTTCGATTCCAATTCGCCCCTTTTTTTGCTTTCCGCTTCGCCGACCCCTAGTTAACGCCTCGTGGGGCGCGATGGCCTTGAACGGTGGCGAGTTGACGGTGTGGCTCGAATTTCGCTTCCGGGGCTTCGAATAGCGGGCTGATTATTGAAATTCATAGACAAAACGATAGACAACAGAGACAAAGAGGAGATGGAAGTGTCCTATTGGTAGGAGCGGATGGTTGCAATGGACAGAGGAGGTAAGTTATGGACCAACTAACAGTAACCCACGGCAGACCTCATAGTTAGTCCCTAGTTGCTCAGTTTCCCCTTAGTGTGTAACAACCACCCGTTTCAAGTAATCGGATACCTTCATTTTCCCTGTGTCCTCTTGTCCGTAGCTTAGTCCAACAATATCAATGATAACCCGCTGAACTGGTCATGACGCATTCAGCGATATTGAAATTGGGATTTTCACTATCAATTTTTCTAACAGGAATAAAATAATGCCGAAACAAGAAACTGAGCAGTAGTGACTGGCATTTGATGATCTTTGAAGTAACGCCACAGATAAGAACATACTTGAAAATTTACAAAATTTGCAATATATTTTTGTTTGTATTTTACATTTTTTGAAGTATTCATGACTAATCTGTTTGGTGTATCCGTCGCAAGGGTCTATTTTCAAAGTCTAGCTGTAGATTTGCAAAACTTTCCCTGTACTTGACGTTTTTGCTGCGCTTGTGATTATCAAACTTCCAATGTGTTTTATTTTTTACAGTGAATATTGAACATAACGCCAACTAGCCGAAACACACGTGATGAGAGTTAACTGTATCAACCAGCAGCGTGTTTACAATTACTTTTTACTAGCGTTGTTAAAGACAGGTGCTTCCTCACGATTTGCGCGCGGTAACGTTCTCAATGTTGAATATTGTGTAGCATCCGTTTGCAAGAGTAGGATGGTACAAGTAGGGAAATGTTTACATGTGCGAAAGTATCGCTTTTGAAGCGGGTAGCTCGAATAACGCATATTTCTTACGCATGTTGTGAAGTTGGGAGTGTATTTCAGATTCCGTATGCACTCATCGTACTTTTTGAGCCGTTTTCTAAAAGTAACAACTCCTCTTTTTGCTCTAGCTGAAGTTTTTAGGAAAAGACCATGAATCGGCGTGTAAATGTACACTTTTTATCAAGGCCGGATTTACCTACTTGCCGCCCATGGGCCGCCTGTATTTTGCCGCCCTCTTCTCATTCATTTTGAAACATCAATGTAAACCATCAAGTGAACGTGCCGGAGGGAGAAGAGTGCATAAGACGCGTTCACTCGTGTTGGACACACTTTTTGCGTAAGCCCTGTCAACACTACTAGCAAATGTTCATGGAACTTTGCGCGAAAGTCAAGTTCCGTAAACCTATCTCTGTGTGGACAAGGCTTTTCATTTATAAGTAATGAACTAAAAATTAAAAAAGAACAAACATAAATTTGGTTCAATGATTTTAACTTCCGCCGCCGTGCCGCGCTGACCACACTGTGTTTGGCGCCATGCGTGAAGTATTCATGTAGTCTTGTAGGCACTGTGCGTTTCACGCCGCGCCGACCGCTGTTGACCGTACTGTGTTTGACGCAATGCGTGAAGTATTCATGCAGTCTCGTAGGCGCTACTATGTGTTACATGCTGACCGCCGCGCCGAGGGCTTCTCCTTTTCATCTCAAGTCCTCGTCATTATTTCTCTCTGCGCCGCGCCAATTACGTGTTTGGTTTCTCTCTTAACTCAAGTAATTAAAGGTGCGCAGTCTTTTGTATCACCAAAATACGACAAAATTAGGAATTAATAAACTCTCAGGAAATGAGAGATTTCGTCACTTTTTCTCGTTTGTAATTTTGTTCTGAATCTGATTTTTTTGTACCTGCATTTAAAAAAATTGCAAAATTTGCCGCCATGGGCCGCGGCCCATGTGGCCACCCCCTTAATCCGGCCCTGCTTTTTACTTATGTTCACAAAGATTATGCTGCTTCCTCACGCTTTGCGCGCGGCAGCGTCCACCATGTTGAATATTGTGTAGCATCTAGTGCGTAAGGTTGGGATGAAACAACTCCCTAAGGAAATACCACCTTCGCAAAAGTATCGCTTTTGAAGCGGGTATAGCTCGAATTACGCATATTTCTTAGTTGTGAAGTTGGGAGAGTATTTCAGATACCCAATGCGCTCTTCCTAATTTTTCATCTATTTTCTAAAAGTAACAACTCCTCTTTTTACTCTAGAAGTTTTCAAGAAAAGACCACGAATACGGCGCCCGCTCGTTTTCGTGGTCCACTGCACAGGATGGCGCGGAAGGAAAACACCCCTCCTCGGCGAAAAACGCTCGCCTTCTTAATTGCGCCCTGGCCGGGCGGGCGCGGCGCCGCGGGAATTTTTAGTCGGGGGCGGCTGGAAAGTCGCAATTTCGCTTATCTTGGGCACACACCGCGGGCGCGGGCGCTTGAGTGTCTTTGAAATTCCTCCGAGTGGCGAATTACGAGCTTCTGCTTTGTGCCGATTCAGAGACAGACAGCCCGGCCCCGAGCGCCCCGGGCCATTAGTCTTTCACACCTCCTCCGCGCGCTTTTTCCTCAGCCCCGCGCAGGAACCGCGTATGTATCGTTGGGACTCAGTGGGGGATGCGTTGTTTCCGCTTCGCTTTCCGGTCGGAATTATGCCCGGCCGCGGAATAACTAATGCACTATGCGGCTGCTCCGGGGAGCCTCGTTCGTCGTAGAGCCGTATTCTCTTCAGAGGCCGAAATTCAGCAGCATCTCGTTGAGGCGCGGGAAAATCCGTTTAAACGGGTCATATGGACTGCATTCTGCAACCCAGGAACTGTTTTACTGTCGTCTCTTTTTTTTATCGAGAGGTCCACTCTTTAGCCGGTATAGGTGCTAGTCGCATAAAAGTTTTGCGGTGAGTTGTGAGTGCCGCGTTTGTTGTCGGGTGAAAAAAATTAAAGGAAATGACTAAATGAAAATTATAAATTTTAGGAGGCTCATGAGGAATTGCTGCTACTGTTCTTTTGTTTCAATAGTCTTCTTAAATGTACAAATACGGTCTCTCAGTTCGGCCCTAGAAGTAGGTTGTGCACGGAGTAAAAAACTTCGTGCCTGGGACCCAAAGTTTACGTCATTTGGATCTCTGAAGTTTTCAGATTGAGCATCCGAACTTTGGAAGTCCAGCTGCTGAGATTTGGATCACACATCTGAAACTTCAGTTCTTACATCTGAAGTACTTCGGTTTTCACAACTGAAAATTCGTTTCTCACATCCGAAGCACTTCTGTAGGGACTGAAGTTTCAGATGTGTGATCTGAACCTAGGCAGCTAGACCTTAAGTGTTCAGATGCTCAGTCTGAAAACTTCAGAGATCCATATGACCTAAACTTCGGGTCCCACACACGAGGTTTTTTCTCCGTGTGGACAATACTGCAGCGTTACGGATAAGAGAAGTAAGTTTATTTTGGGATGAGCGTCAAGATGAGAGCATGGGCTTACCGTGGTTTACAAAAAAACGCTCTAACGGCTCTCTTCCTTTTGTTCTCATAAGATTCTTCGTGTTCTCGCCTCCAACTGCATTAGCTAGCTTAGGGTTTTCCCTCTTCTTCTTTTTTCCCCTCCAAAGTAGAGAATGCCTGCAGTTGAATGTGATTTAACCATAACGGTAGTTTACGGTTGAATCAGTCTACAACTCAACACTTAATGGAGTCACACTTCGTCGTCTCAATTTTCAAACCGCGAATAATGTAAACACCAGATTATCAAAATGCCTTAAAAAGTCGAGATACTTAACGCACATCCGTGGAGTTAAAATATTTGTATCCCACGAAGAATTGAAATATCTTCAAATAGCGAGAGCCGCATGTGATTTTCCAACCGCGACCAATGAAAACATACCTTCCCAAAAATGCCTTCAAAGATCGAATACTTCACGCACACCTGCGTAGTTAAAATACATGTATCCAGTGCGTAGCGGTTGCGCGTAGAAAGAGAGGAGCCCAGGCAAGCGGTCAGAGATTTCTTGGATTTTTGCAGCTTCAATATTCTCAGAACCAATATCATTATCTGTGGCGATTGTAAATTGCAGATTGAAACGATTCGAAGTCAATTTGAATTCAGCGACATCAAGAACATCAGAATCTCCCATTTTATGAAATTTTGATTATTTTCCTTTTATTAGCCGTAACCAGGAACTTTTACGAGGAATATGGTCGGTATACTTGTTAAAAATTACCGGGCCATCCTGTGTGTGGCAGTCTTTGAACGGTGAAAGTGATTGTTGACATTCAATTGATCTTACGACTTAATAATATGTGTATGTATAACTCACCATTTTCTGTTAGGTAGTGGCTTGGCTTCAGCGGCACTTTCCCCACTCTTGAGTTGCCTAAACAAAAATAAAATAACTAATTAATTAAATGAACAGAAATGTGAACAGACTCAACTAGATCAAATTTGTATGTTTATGTGCACTGGGAAATGGAGACTTGCTCTCTCTTTTCAAGGTCGAAATCGTAATTTTAGTATTTTGCTGTTGTCATCGTTTTTATAAACTAATCATTTCCTTGAATATTCTCCTTTGTTGCAGGTATGAATCTCTTATTAACTTTATGACTTGTTACATGAACCCAAAATTCTTGGTGTCCGTAAGTAAATCCATTGTCCTAATTTCTCTCGATGCGAGAGCCCTTGATTCAGTCATTTTACAATATTTTACATTGTAGCTCTATTAATGTACCCAAGTAAGTGTGCCGCAATGTCTTTGCAAACGAACTGCTTTTATCGCTTACGCACTTCATTTCGGAAAGAACTAATAACAAATCAATTATATGATCGCACTAAGTAACCATAAGGGCAATGTTTAAACAAGTGGCGTGGCGTGCTTCGCGACATATCGATTTATCTGCCGTTTAAACCTATCATAAAGGATCGAGAAACAGGGTTTTTTCAATTAACACCTCAATAATCTATCTTTTACCATAGCTTCAAATGGGGAATAATCGGAGTTCGATCATTCAACGCCGCCCCTTCGGTATAGACTATGAAGTAACAATGATAGAAAAACAACTTAATCGGCCCGAAACACTGAAAAAGAAACAACTTAAAACGAGACTAAGGCCGCAAATAATAAAAAGCAACATATGAAATAAAATAAGAAACCCGGGACGTTTCGCAGGGATCATACCCGCATTTTCAATCGCCAAAACAAGAAAATTAAAAGGAAGACACTATGAGCCTCACCGTTGTTATTGTGAGACTACACACGTTGTTATTGTGAGTCTCACAATAAGAACGGTGAGGCTCGTAGTGTCTTTCTTTTAATTTTCTTGTTTTGCCGGTTGAAAATGCGGGTGTGATCCCAGTGTCTTTCTTTTAATTTTCTTGTTTTGCCGGTTGAAAATGCGGGTATGATCCCTGCGAAACGTCCCGGGTTTCTTATCTTATTTTATATGTTTCTTTTTATTATTTGCGGTCTTAGTTCCGTTTTATGTTGTTTCTTTCTATGGAGTAACTGGACTATGGCGGTTTCCTCGCTTTTCTTTGGTAAAGTATATGCGTCTTAGTTTGTCTATTACAAGCTTTGATTCTTCAGTCCCAGTATGGATATTTACTGCCGAATACAGTAACTAAAATTTGGTTCTCTTGACCGAATTTTTCGGTTTCTCGTCCCGTGAACTTCTGTTTTCTCTCTCGATTTCTTCGGCAATCTTGTGTTATGCTAGAAAGCTCCTGGGGAACGACAGTGTCTTGAGCTTTTTTTCAGCTCAAGTTGTTTGCTTGGATATGATTCAGTGCCAAGGTCGAGTGGTTGATGCTCCTCAGTCCTCTCAGTTGCCGCGCATTTCGATCAATTCCTTATCTTCGAAATGAAACATTCGTTTGCGAGAAATTTACTCCCTGATTTGGCGTCCACACGCCGGACTGTCTTCGAACCGAGAAAAGGCGGGAGTGATGGCTGTGTTTTGCGAGTCTTTCGAGTTTTGCGACAGGTACCCGGTACCGTGTCGAAGGTCGGTCTAAGACTTGCCTAGCAAACTCAAACGGTTTGCAAAGGATAGAGTTAACTTTCATGTTAGTTTAAATGCACATGAGGGGGTTTTGGGGTCCTCCCCCGGAAAATTATGAAAAGTGAACCTTAATGGGTGCATGCAACTATTTAGGCGCATTTTTTTACCTTATCACTGGGAAGAAGTCTATTGGATTCTGAGTCCAAACTTTTGATAAATTTGTAAATGAAGAAGAAGAAAAATACGCTTGATCTAATTGGAAGTTTGTTTGAATCGAGAGAAAAGCCTCTTTATTTAATCAAGGTTTCCTTTTGCTTCAAGCAAAAATCCGACTGAGCCAAGAGCATTTTTACTTGTCAAATCTTCAAGAGTCAACACATTAGATTCAAGATCCTTATTTCTTATGAAAATATCCAAAAATCGAGGTCAACAATTTCATCAACGAGTTCCACCTGACATAGGCACGACAAAGCAGTGATAAGACATAGCCGACCAATCACGCTCCGCCTCTTAACCTAGATGTCATCTATGTCGACCCGACAAACACAAAATTTCAATAATCAGGCTGCAGGCTCGCGGTTCACACCTGTTGAAAATTGTGTACACAGCCGTGTGTTCGCCACCGAGAAATCAGGAATTTTCAATGATCAGAGTGCGCACCGTGGTGTACGCGCAATATGTGAAGTATTCCGGCACTCTCGTAAGCGCCAAAAAGCGTTCAGCACCGACAGCCATTCTGCGTAATGTGTGAAGTATTCTAACACTCTTGTAGGCGCCAATAAGCGTTTAGCTCCGGACGCACCGACAGCCGTTCTGCGCAATGTGTGAAGTATTCCTCCAGACGTGTAGGCGCTAATAAAGCGTCTCGCACCGCAGCTCTTCGGCACCATCGTTCAAAGTTGGCATTTTTCTACGTTTCCGTTATTTTGACTTTTTTTTTACACGTTGTAAATTACACCAAGTGTGTAAACTGCGCTTGGTCCAAGTGTGTAACCTGGTCGAGGAAGAGATTGAAACCACCCCGAAACGTCCCATGCTTCATGTTTTGTAGTTTTTTAAAGCCTTTTGTCACCCTTTTTTCCTACCTTTTTAAGCAAGAAATAAATATATTCTCTCTCGGGCCCGGCGTTGACGAGACGGTCATCGGCGGCGCGGTGGTTGATCTGGCGGCAGGGCGGACGTGTGCCGCGCGGTAATTGCACTGCACTCGAGACCCACTCAAGCCGGGGCCGCGGGCGCGCGTCTGGTCTCCGTCCGGCGGCCACGCCGAGCCCCGAGTTCGCGACACCGACCGACGACAATTCCGTCTCGCCATCCCGTCACGGGTTCGTCGCGATCTGCGAACTCTCGCGTTACGGAGGAAAAACACATTGGATCTAGTGTACAGACTCTTCAAAACATCGAAAAGAAAAAGTTCTCTTGACTCAATCCGAATCTAGCTTAAAACAAGAATCAAGCCTCTTAATTTAAGCGGATTTCGTTTTGATTCAAGCAAAAATCCGATTGAATCAATAGTATTTTTTCTTGTCAATGTTCTCAAGAGTCTGACTCAAGATCCAATGTATTTTTTTTTTCCAGTGCCTCTAAAAGAATTGTAACAGCGGAAATCAAGGATTTTTTTCATGTAAATGATCAGGATGTCTCGGCTGAAAACACCTCAGCCTTCGTTGTTGGATAAAAGACAAAAAAGTTTACAAAAATTAAATTCTGTTGTGCCTTTTCAAAACGAGACAAAATGACAGTCATCTTCTTTTGGTAAGGTTTATTGTACACCGGGGACTTTGGTTAGTTTTTAAGCTTTTGAATTGTTATTGTTTCGTATCCAACTGAAGATGGACGTGGTGTTTCCAGCCGAAACGTTCCGGTCGTTTTTATCGAAAAAGCCTCAACTTGTTAACCTGTTGTTTCAGTTGTCGATGTGCATTTATATTTTGCCACGGACTGCGGATCATCCAACATATCTTGTATATTTTTAAAGCTTTGCAGCAATCATTGAAGCAATGGAATTTTTTTTTTTATTCTGTTTTCCATTTTTTTCTTAAGCGACGGCAGAAGCTGAATTCGTTTGTCGACGCGATATTTCGCGTAATCATGGGTTTCGAGCAATATGTGAATGCAATTTTGCTCAGTTCAACGTACAGGGTGAGCATTTTGCTAAGCAAGCTCAATTGCCAGTTTTTTGTCAATTTGACCGATTGTTCAGCTTGTTGGTCATGAGTCATCGTAAGGCGAATCTGCAGTAAACTGTGTCTTCCGAAAGTAACTCCTACGCAATAGAGGAGATAACAGTGCGATGTCTTCCAAATATATTGTCTTTCATCGAGTGAGGAAGAAGCAACATTCCGTTGTTAACGCTACTTTTCGCGTTATGATGACTTTTGAGCAAGTAATGTATCAATATCGTAGAATCATGAGTAATGAATGCTAGAGTGACCACTTTGCCATTCAAGTTTTTGCCAATTAGTGCAGGAATACTAAACCGATTGTTCAACTTTTCGGTCATGTTTGTGTCATCATCAGGCGACTCTGAGCGTGTACTTCCGAAAGTATCTTTAACACAATAGGACAGATAGCAGTGCAAGGTCTCTAAAATAGATCACCTCTCATGACGGCTGACTGTCAGCACGGCTTTTCGAGCGACATTCGTAGTGTTTTAAACAGCTTCTTATCTTAAAGCAGTCTCGCTTGTCATTGTCATTAAGACCATGAATACAATTTTGTATTACGAAGCTGGTAATTTTCCAGTCACAATTCAACATTACACTTAGAAATAATTTAGAAGTATTTTTCAAACTTAGTGGTTCTCAACGTTAAGTCTTCATTATTAGTAGCCACCAATAGCCATAATCATCTGAATGTGGTATTTTTACCATTTGTGTGTGATAATCTTGCTAATATAATGGTAAATCCAACTGAGCTGGTATTGAAATTGAATCTACGTAGTTAAAATCTTAAAATCGTATTAAAAAAAATCGGAATCGAGTCATTGAACAGAAATCTTTCTATTCTTTATGCATTTTTTTATTCATTTCATCATTCTCTTCTCATCGTCAGATGATGAACTGTAAGTGTTCAAAATTCAGACAATCTTTCGCACTTCCTCCTTAAATTGGGGAATACCGTGCTGAGAGCTAAAATGTACTACTCTAACACATGCAAGAAAGAAGCGTTGCTTCGTTCGGTCACGTGTCCGGTCTTCCGTCTCTATTTAAATTCTAGTGTGATAAAGTTGAAATCCGAAGAAAAGTCAGGTAAATGTAATCAATCAATGAGAACAGCCTTAAGGAAAACACAACTTGCGCGGCTATCAGTGGTTACAATGTCCGTCATACTCGTGTTTAACAACGTCGGAGCTCTAGAAGGAAATCCCAGCGATAAGATGAAACGATCGGTTGTAAAAAATGTATCGAGTCAGTCGCGCGTGTGTACAATCGAGTTTATTGCTGTAGAAATATCATTGATTAGAAATGCTAATAATGTGATGACTCGACTTCATTTTAGGATTTTCATATTTTAAAGCTGAAAAATGGGATACCGTTTTGCTTTGGCACAAGTTCACTTCACCGATTTGGTGTGAGATTCATGCAGTGCTCTCGTCTCCGCGGTGAATGACTCAATTCATTTTCCTCTCCTACTGACAGAATTATTTCCCTCTCAATTTCATCGTATACTGACTATTGATACTTGAAATTTTGATGAAAATATTTTCAAATACTTCGTCTGCAGTGACGAATCCAAATCATTTTTTTTTTTTTTTTTTTTTACTTTAAAGGTTATATTTCTTTACCTACTCACCCTTACATGGTGACTAGTTCTTGAAACGCCAAAAAGGAAGTAAGAAACGCAGGAAATAACCGGAAACTTCTACAGCAGAACCTTGAAATTTTTTGTTCTAGCCTTAAACATCGTATTTCTTCAATTTATGAAGACTTCGTGCACAAAAATATCCTTGTAAAGAATTATGTTTGAGGAATCATGATGTAATTAACTTTGATAAGTTAGGGAATGATATGATCTTAAAACACTTTCCACACTGTACCAGAATACGAGGCGGTTATTGTGATTTTACGAATCTAACAATATCCAGCCATTCTCCAGCAGGCACAAAAGCGTCTACCTACAACCATGAATTTTAACCTCTGTGGGTCTGAGCACAACATACTTATTTTTGCTTGAAGCATCTTCTGATGCTTCAGCAAAATAAGTATGCTTCATCTCATCAGTTGTTCTCTGGACAAAGCTTGCAATTAAGAACTGCAGTATCTGGCTCATTGTAGAAAGATCATGTGTGCCATTAATTTCCCAATGCAGATAGGCGCTTCCATGGATGAGCTAGAAGTTGCAGTTCCAGATTGCAAAATGCTGTCCAATTATTATTTTTGAGGAAAATTAATACGAAATTCAAGAATCTCAGTTATAATTTCCAAAATTTGGTGCAATTGATATTTTTGAAGATTGAACATGAATTCGATACCCAAGTAGCATATTTCAATATTTTAGAATTTACTTACGATTTCTTTTTATTTTTGTATTTTTTTTTATTTATTCTTTTTTGGGGGCGATATAATCGCTAATATCATCAAAATTTGAGCTATTTACCTCGATCTCATTGCAATTTTATCCTGTGTTTCGCATTTGATAGAATCGAGATTTTATTTCAATCTATCAAGATTATTTGTTCGATACCATTGCGATAGATGAAATCGCAATTTGTTATGCGATAACATTGTAATCAATCGACATCGATAAAATCGAGACACATCCTCCGACCAAATCACATCCCATCGCGATCACTCCTATTTGGTATGTGATGCTATAATTATGGAAGGATTACCGTAACAAGGATTCGGAATTTATTGGCGAACCCGACAAATATGCGCGCCGCGGGGAAAGTAGCCAAGCGCCTAACGGTTCGTTCACCCGACAAGACGGGTTTCGCGACCAGCACGGCACGGTGCGCGAAGGTTGCGATTTCGGTTTCTCCGATCGGAGCATCGCATCGGATCGGAGGCGGAGGTGCGAGCCGGGATCAATGGAGCTTATGGCTAATCGGCCCGCGGCAGAAATACTCACGTGCTCTTACTCTCTTACGCGCGGCCGGGGCGGCGATACTCATCCTTGACCCAGTGCCGACTCCCCGGGCCCCGGGTCACACTCATTCATTACTCCTCATCGCGTATTAGCGCCGAGACGCACGTCGACCAGCTATCGGCGGAATTTTAAGGACTCAACCCGAATCGCCCTATGATGGGATTTTGTAACCTTGCGTTTTATTTTGTTCTATTCGGTATAATCGACTTGATTTGGCGACAATTTTTTCCCTCATGAAATAAACATATATGTCGCAGGCTATTGGTCGAAGCAGGCATTTTGTCAAATGCCGAGGCAAATAGTCAAGTAATCTTACCTGGATTGAAATTCTGATTATTTTGATAATTTTAGAAGAAATAATTATTCTCTCAAGTTGATAAGGATTTCCTGTAAAAATTGGCATCATACAATTGTAAATAAATCAAATCTGGTTCCCTTAAACGAGCTTTCATCTCAGGATTTTCAGCATGTCATATAATACCAACTTTTTAAAATTCTGAAAGTTGAAATATGTGAGGAGCATTTGGAGGGCAAATACAAAATAAGTTGGTAGTTTTGGTGAATACTTGAAATATTGGAAGTACTTTCAAAACAATGGAAACTTGACAGTTCCTCGTCAAAAACATACAAGTATTTGTAAACCATAGAAATTTGACTATCTGCCTAGGACTGCGACATATACAATCAATACTTAGTTTATTCAAGACTTCCAGGCCAACAAAACTTTGAACTGTACTTGCAGGTCAACCTTACTTCTATTCACGGCAATGTCATCATTCTCTGCATTATTTTCTTCAGAAGTTATCACATATTATACGCTAAAGTTAATTATCAAATGGACGACGGTCCATCATCACGGGAAAAGTATATGGTATGTAAGCGGGCCCACCTTTCCCTTAAGGATGGACCGTCGTCATTTACAACGGATTCAAATTAATATCAATCGTCCTGTGATGGGATCTTAAAACCTTGCCATTAGGTTTTATTCACTTCGGCGAAATGGACTTGTTTTGGCGACAGTTTTTCTCCTCATCAAATACATAAACCCTTACGAGCCAATAATTGGCAATCGTACTTGCATGTCAATCTTACTTCTATCCTCGGCAACGCCATCATTTTCTGCATTATTTTCTATAGAATTCAATAAATAATAGATTGAAGTTGCTCATATTTGAAGAGTGCTCTTTTGACAGACTTGATGCGTCTATTAAGTTGGCATTGATAATCTTCCTTGCTGAGCACCGACTCCAAGTACCTGAAGTTATGGACCACCTCAATTTTTCCATCCAGGATGGATTCAACATTCCGTAGATTTATAAGTGTACTTTTGTTTTCGACCAGTTAGATAAAAAAGTGTTAGGGGTTATCCCCTAAAATTGTGGTACTACCCCAATTTGTTGGATGATATGGACATTTCCAATTAATTTTGGTAATATCGCAACTCAAGTTGGGGTAGTACCGCAACATTTAGGTTAGTAACCCAGTTCATTGGGATAGTATCACAATTATTTGGGGTAATATCACAATAAATTGGCGTAATACCACAATTAATTGGAAATGTCCTTATCATCCAACAGTTCGGACTTAACCCCTACCTCTTTTTTTTCCGTGATGTTCATCCACATGTTGCCCCCTTTACAACTGAGTCTTGAAGCATTGACTCCACTTCTTTCTCCGACGTTACCGAGGGGATGTATTATCTGATAAGTTCAGAACCGGATGAACTTTTATCCGATTCTGTTCCCGAAACGGCACCCGTGACCCACTGTCGTCGGTGGAGTAAAGTGCGTTTTCGATGAATGGGCAATGAGCGTAAACACGCGGACAGGCCTATCTGTGCTCACATTTGAATGTCACACGAGGAGGACTTGCGTCACGCCCCCCCCCCCCCCCCGCCCCATCCCCCCGATAAACGCCGGCAGCGATTTCGGGATCCCGAACCGAGCCGCCACCGCGGCCGCCGCGGGAATCGGGCGCGTAATCTGGATGATAATAATTACTCCCCGACGAAGCACCATCCAGCAATTGTTTCAACATCAAACGGGAGGACGACACGTGACTTCCCGGGACAATCGCGCACCTATCCTATTGTTTATCGCGCCCGACGCACAGGACGCTCCGCAAACTGTAATCGACTATTGTAACCCTGTGCTTGCCGAGAAAACACGGAAAATAGAGTTTTAGGGGCTGTCCCCTAAAATTGTGAGTAACCCTCTGCATGCCGAAAAAACACGGAAACGTGAGTTTTAGGGGCTGTCCCTTAACATTGTGGTCCTACCCCGCATTTTTTTAAATGTTACGGACATTTCCAATTCATTTTGGCTCCACCGCACCATTTAAGTCAGTAAAGAAGTGAGTGAGCCCGCGCCAGAGCCTGGTGGTAAATCTCTCGCCTTTGTTTTAAGTAATCCAAAGCTTGCCTTGAAAGAAAAATAATGTGTCATTATTCTTGCTCTCCTCTATTTAATCATTAACATTTTCCATCACTCCTCATTTTATCAGGAAAGTCAGAAGTGGATGATCGACTGTCGATAATTTTCCATTCGAAGCCGCGGTAAAGAATAAATTATTATAGTGTTCGTTGCGAGCACCGTGTTTATATCAATCGACTTATCGTAAAGCATGCCCCACGCCCCTGAAATTCAGGTAAGTTTAAAATAGGGGATGCACGCCACTCGGCAATTTTCGAATTTTTTCGCGCAGCACAAGGGAGTGAAACGTGTTGCGAACTTGATGAACAACCTGTGGAGGTACGAGCTCTGCGCGACACGAAATAGTTTAAACAGCTTTTAATTTCCCCGGTTGAGGTTTTTGATGACGCTGCAGAATTAATGAATGGAGCATCGCCGGAATTGTTTGACTGTTTGATTTAATATTTGATGTTTTAATGAAGGCTAACGCGACTTCCGTGTCGTTCGGATGGACGCGAATTGCAGCTACTTGTAACTTCACTCTGAATTAATTCCCGCCTGCACCGGTCTACGCGACGCGGGACAGCCCTAACCGTAACACTGCATTTAGAAACGGACAGGTGAACTGCCGTGCCAAGGGAAAATCTCGTATGAGTCTTCAGACGTTGCCATATTTTCTTAAATAAAAATCGAATCCACCGGAAAAATTGTGAATATTTTTCTGCCTAGCTTTCAGGCGATTTTGTTCGCAATTCAATCTGAAATATCTGTGATTTTCAAGGAACATTTTACATAACTTTCTTGATAAATTTATGTTGTATCTGGGGAAATTTGGAAACTTTCGATTGTGCATACGGCGTTCTTCCTTAGCACGGCAGCGCCGCCGGGGGTGGATAGGCTGGCGCGTCCCTCAATTGTCAAATGTAGCTCCATAGCTGTCAGTGAATGTAATTTTTAACGGTTTGATTGGGTCAAAGAAGGGCTTCTTCATCTTGCGAAAGGTTGAGGTTAAAATATTTCTTCTACTCACGCACCATTCAGTGGTAACATCTTGTTTCAATACTCCTTGCAAATGCAGCAAGGCTTCTATGACAGATTTGAATTCAGGCGGAGTCTTTTCGTGATGCTGTGGACATATGCTGAGACTTGCAACGTTGGAGATATACATTTTAATTTATCATCTTTATACATTCTCTACTTTTGTTAACAGCAGCATACGTACGTTGGAAGCAAATATCTTGCATTTTATTTTTTAAGTCAGTAAACCAGAAATAAATCATGTGATCGAGACTCCCTGGAAAAACGTAGGAGTTATGTTTTGAATGGAAATTTCTATGGAACTCAAAAATTTTTCCACGCGGCTCATGAGTTTCTAATCTTTTCCCACTCGTACTCCTCTTTGAACCAGATTTATTAGGATATCCTGGAACATGCCGTATCCACGTCTCAAAACGTCTCATCGTGTGTGGTGAAGCCAGTGGAACAGAGATGGACGTATTCGCCGGAGACAACGGTCTCTCATTAACTTCAATTTATGCACGGCTGAAAACACGCCTCGGAATTTGTCGCGCATTCATTGAAAAATTACTTACTTTGACTCACGGCTCATCTCCACATTAGCTCAATCACTGTAAGGAAGAAAAGAATCCCCAGCTGAACAGCTACTTTAGTTGCGATCAACGAAGTACGTCAGAAACATACAAGTTTAAAACAGGAGCCAACCGACAGCAACAATTTGAAAGACCGTCATTATTTGTGCTTCGCTAAGGGGTATCGGGAGGGAGGGGGCACCCCCTATTACTTCTTCTGCAAAGCGAGATACTATGGCCGTTTTCGGAAAATTCCTCCAGGAATCGCTTGAACGCACTGTCCATGAGGAAAATTAGGGATATAAGTGCACTCCTTTGTCTTTGTAAACGAAGTACTAAAGAGAGCAGCTCAGAATTCTTCGAGGTTTCCCCTGAGTTTATCCGATTTTCTCCATTTACTGATAATCCCCATCGCTATGAAATGCGAAATTTTTATGGTTTTAGCAAGAATGTTTTTTCCTGTATCCTCATCCTGATCAGACAAAAAAATGATAGATGGCATCTTATAATTATTTGTGTAGCCATTTGTCGTATTTTCGCGCTCATAGTGACGAAAGCAGGGTATGTATGGCAGGCAATTAAGCTAAACGGAAGAAAGTTGAACGAACAAAGTGAAACGCATCAACGATTAACGTTGCCTAGTTCATTGGTTTTCCTCTGAATTTCATGCGGGATTCCATTTTTTTCCCACTAGTCCACGGGAAACACGTGTATTTCCTTTAAGGGATCCCAGAATGCCCAGCCAGCTGTGCCCTTGAGGCGAATGGGGAGAACAGTACCCGCTAATTCATTATCTTAACCGGGAAAAGGTCGGATACTAAAATTTTTGAGGATCTCGCTGAAACAATAATCCGAAAACCTTATTATTATACTCATTTGCGCGTATATTTTCATCAGATGCATTCTATCGCTAACATCTTTAGGCGCTAATCTTAAAAATGTACGCGCGAGTGAGTCTGAACATACGTTTTTTGGGAAAATGATTTATACTAGGACCACGATTATTCGTTATGGTGCTGGCGTTTCAAATCGCTATTTGTTTCCTACTTCTTCGGTTAAATATGGATAATATCTTACATTTTCCCATAATTTGGCAGCTCTACTTTTTACTCAAGCTCATTAGTAGCCGCTTATTTTGATATTGTTTTCTCAATCTTTGGCTGATCGCGTGACTCAACGCGTTAGCGGATTTATCAATAATTGCTGGCACCTGACTATTACTGCATCCAAATGAGGTTGTTTAACAATAATCGGAACACCTTTCTCTTTTGTGATGCACTATGATGAATGTTTTTGCCAGAATCTTGACGTTTATTTATTCCATAAGTGGTTGGAAGTCACTGAAAAGACTGGAGTATGCTTACATTCCATCGGAGCCAGTCTTATTATTGCGCAGGTCATACACCTTTTTATCAAGCCTACGCCAGTTTATATGCTGGATATGAAGCCTTCTTTGCATATTCATTAACCAGAATGTTGAAAACCTGCTTCCAATACTCTCATCTTTACAACTTTACAAATGCAAAAAAACGAGCGATTTCTCGGTACTTTCACGAAAAACCGCGAGGACTTCTTAACATAAAATATGACCCTCATCAAACGATTCATTTGGCTACAACACCCAAATCGAAAGGATTACTTCCTCAAAGTAGCTGTGCAAAAACATTTTTTAGCGAATTCAAAATTTTAACGATCACTTTTACCGTAAGTTAGGTATATCCGAGATATAAATAATTGACTCTTGTGCGAATGTTTACTGAAAGTGACCTGCATCAACATTCCTGTTTAGTTTCTTACATACATGCATTTCAGAATTTTCAATATTGCTTCTTCAATGAATGAGTTCAAAAATCCCCTTTTTTTCTCTTAGATGTTACAATGCACATTTTTATCAAGCCAAAGTGATTCGGCGATGCATCCACGCTGATCCAAGGATGGCGAAGTCTTACTTTCGAAGTGAGTATCCTTTCCCCTAAAGTCTCTCGACAGTCATCGAATTTTCCCGTGCAGCATACGTTCTTGAAGGTTGGGCTGTTAAACTGTTATTTCGAACAATTCCAACAAGTACTTTTAATGAGAGTATAGTCTCGTAATGATAGAACAGCTGGTCAGTTAAAGAGTCACGCAAAATGCAACAGCATGAGTTGATAAGTTAGAGCAACAAGTTCGCGTGACTCCTAATTCTGATTAGTCTCAGTTACGGTTGAAAATTGACGGATCCGTAGAAAATACACTAATTATTCGCGCATTGCTGCTGTCTCGCACATTTGCAGCCGTGATTTTTTTCTCCTCGTAAAAGTATACAGCAAAGGAGGAAAGCTTAATGGGAGGCCTGACAAATTTGCCGTTGAGGAATTTGGGAAAAAGCATACGTTGCGACTGTTAAATGAACGTATTTCTGTCAAACAGAACTGTGTGCATGAAGACATGAGCCCTGAGACCCATAAGAATATATGCGTAATTGGGCTCACGTCATAATGCACACAGTTTCGTTTAGCAGCAATACGTCCAAATTGTATGTGTGTTCTCGAAACATGACTCGCCGAAATGAGTCTTTTTTTTATATTTGTCCCAAATGCTTATTTAATTTCACCGATCAAGTTTATATAGGGTATGGAGGATTCAAAAATATCAAATATACATTTCCTCCGTCCGATGTGATAACAAAATGCCGTTGTTCAAAGAGAGTGCAATTCAAACAAACAAGCTAGAATGTATTAGGCAAAAAGGAACACATAAAATAGCGCAAGAGAACATTGAAACTGCATAAAAAACGCGACATGGAGAGACCAGCGGTTGCTGTGCTTTGTTGGAATGAAACATGACGTGGAGTCCCCTCTCGTCCTCACACTCCTTAAAAAAGAGAGTACTCAGCGTCGATTAACAGCAATAGCATTCATCTATATCGAAGGGCGCCAAAACCTGAACATCTACGATGATTTGTCACCGGCAAGTTCAGATTTGTGGACTTATCGGATCACCTGAAAGGATTCCCTCAGACTATCTCTCAGTTCCTTTCCGTGGATATTATTTGCACAATGAAAAATTAGAAGGAAAATGATAGGGGACGTTTTAGCCCTTGAAAATAGAGGTCGCATCACCATAACTTTGCAGCCAATGAACTAAACACAAGCTGAAATTCGGAGTGCTTTTTACTCTAGGGAGGAGTGTCTGGGCTTCAAACCAAAAAAAAAGTGTGTGCATTTTTTTCGTAATATATCGACGGTGAAAGTCGGCAATCACATAACTCGTTTGCGGTGTCTGAAAATCTCCGCCTCTACGTCATTTTTTTAAAGGAGAACAAATTGATATTATTTCTTGAAGTTTTTGCAGAATTTTCTTTGCATTGAGAAGAAAAATCATGACAGTTTTAAAGAATTGCCGTTGAGTAGTTTTCCATTTAAAAAAGAAAGTATGACAGGAAGTCTGCGACGTCGCAAACCGAGTTATGTGATTGCCGACTTTCACCGTCGATATGTAACTTTAAACTTCCAAGGTACTTTAAAACAAAGCCGTATGCACCAAAAAGGTAACTTTCAACAGGATTTCAAAGTATCCTTGTGTGTCCTTTCTTCATACACCACTATTTACGGAAAAGATTCAATCGTATCCTTGTATGTCATTAATGTACTTTATCGGATCTCTCGTGTTTTACAATGTACTAACTTATCTCAGTTCGTTAAAAAAAGATCATGTGGAGATGATTGTTTTTAATCAATTTTACCGAAAAATCAATCGGTGCCTTAGTGACACCCCCTCTTGTTTGGTTCGAACGGGTGACACGTCGACCCTGATTTCCGCGGAAAAAATAAACCCGACCCACAACACCTGGGGGCCCAGGCGACCTATTCACATGGATTGATTTACAATGTCAATACAGCGGGATTCGGATTTCAGTTTGAAAAGCTTTCCAAATTAACCTCTGAACACTCGATTTAATCTCGAGTAGCAACTCGTTTAAAGTTATTTGTTCTGCACTCGAAAAGCGTGTCATACGACTCGACATTCATTCACAGC
Organism: Bemisia tabaci; assembly: GCF_918797505.1. NCBI lineage: Eukaryota > Metazoa > Arthropoda > Insecta > Hemiptera > Aleyrodidae > Bemisia > Bemisia tabaci. Next base: position 33,305,027 of record NC_092798.1, on the reverse strand, counting down.
ACAGCAATTAATTATTATTACAAAGTATTGTTCTCGCACTTGAGGGCTAATTCCAAAGCGGTTGCCTTTAAACTCGAACACCCCGACTGGAAATGTGATAATGAGCGCTACCTTTCTTTCATGAGAGAGAAACAGTTCCGGTGTTGGTTTAGAAATTACTTTTTTTCATTTAACCTTTTGCCGAATGCTTTTTCTTTTCAATCGAAACGGGCAGCATTACATTAAATGAAAATTATTCACCAAACTTAGCGCAACTACTGTACTTGCATCGAAAATCGGCTACAATTAAGTAACTCGAGGGAAAACCACAAATAGGACCTACTGCGGACACCAAGCAATACTCTCAGCTTGTAGTCAAATTTCAAAACGAATATATGGTATTACGGTAATTACACCGAAAAGTCAACTTTTTCCAGTCTGTTTGAACTCAAAGGCCACCAACTAAGGCCCCTGAGACTCTGTATGCATCCATGTTCCCGACCGTATGAAAGGATATACTAAGATGGGCAAAAGTAGCACATATAACTTGATATGTGATAAGGAGGGGAGAGGGGGGTCCCTTTTTGAAAATCGTGATATTTTTTTGTCAAGGTTGCTTCCCGCCCTGCCACTTTAGGGGGACGGGGGTCATGACTCCCCAGAAAGTTTTATCCCTCGATGATTAGGACAACAATCCTAACTGGAATAGTTTAACTCGATAATTGAAAAAAGTTATTGCGTTTAAGCGTTTCTTTTCAGAATGAAATTTTAGTTCCCGCCTAAGCATTGTTTGGCTCTTTCTCAAAACTTATTTTTAGCACTTCAATTCTTAGTATGTAATACAATTGAAGGAATTTTAGGACAAGGCGCATAAGTGCAGTTTGCAAAAAAATTGACGTATGTATTAATAATTTCAAGTAAAACTGCATATATTGGGGGAAACTTGAAAGTTTTAAGCATGAAAAAGTCGGTTTGAACTTTCTATCCGTAACAAGTATCCGTGTAATATCGGAACTTCCAACATGTAATTCTCGAAGTAGCAGAACTGCACTCATTCGTTTTGCCCTTCAAGCCCCTTAATTCCAAGTCCGGGGTATCTGAAAGGTTTAAAAGTTACAAAATCGCAAGTGTTCGGAGCACTTTAAATATTAAGGTCAGAAAAGGCTCTCACTAAAAACACCGGATCTTCATTAATGCTCCATGAACCTTTTTTAAGGACCTGTCCGTTTTCGCTCGAACTATACGAGGACCGATTTCTCAAAACTTCGTTTAAGGTCTTACAGGTCCCTCGAGTAACACGCCAGAACAGGAACAAGGGCGGCCGAATTAATCTCATTACGAGGTGTTATGCGTCGTCACTCGGGCAATCGATAGTTGAAGAACTCTCGGGTACGTGGGGAGGGGGGGGGGTGGGGGGGGTTGGAAGAAAGTTTGAATCGGGTTACCTGGTTGGGCGTAAGTGGCGGTGTCCAAGTCGGCGACGAGGAACAAGCACAGCAACAACGTAGCCTCAGAGCCCATGGCCAACTAACGAGCCGCCAATTACGGACGGTGTCTTCGGGTCCGATTCGCGACTGTCCACGCTGTCGTCACCGTCGCCGTTGTCGTCGTCGTCCGACGTCCAGTCGCGTCTTGCCGTCCTCGCCGCGTCCCGCAAATCAGGCGCCCATCCCGGAGGTTACGGGTTTCGCGCTTGTGATCGCCCGGTCTCGTACCCGGTGTAATTCGGATTCGTGTCCTCGAGCGTCCTCTGGGTCCCTGTTGGAAAATGAAGTCGGATTTCAAGTAGAATTTTCAAATGACAGGATTGGATATTATTTCATAAAGGGCCTGTTGCAAACTCATGCTATAGCAAAAATAAGAGTTGTAACTCATTGAAAGTGTCTCAAAAATCACGATGGGCACATTGGCAAAGTCTGAAATGCACTCCTCACTTCATATTTTGCATAAGTGATACTACGGAGATTGTGAAGTTAGGAGTGCATTTCAGAGTTTGCCGATGCGCTTATCGTGATTTTTGAGACATTATTCATACGAAACAACTCGTATTTTTGCACTAGCAAAAGTTTGTAAAATGCCTATTTGTAACGGTGCAATATCTAGCTTTTTTAGCAAATACACATTTTCGTCGATAGGAGGCCAGAAATTGTTTTTCAAATTGCAGTATGTAATTGCACATGGAGAAACTAACGGTACACAAGTTTTCTCTGAACTTAGCCTGAAATTGTAGTTTCAAATTGCAAAATTTAGTCCTATTCGTTGTTTTTCAGACGAAGGAACGTCATAGGTCCAAAATTATAATACTGTTTGTTTCACTAAGTTAGGACTGATTCACTTCTGTTCAAAATTTTGTTGATTTTTTGCGTGTAACGATAAGAAAACCCAGTGAACTTTTTCATTAGAAACTTTGATCAGTTTCACAGGAAAAACTCAATTTAAGAGTGGAAATTATACAATGCTTAATTGTGTTAAGTTCTTTGGAAGCCAATACAAAGTGCACTAAGAAAGGTACCACGTGGCATAGTTTCCTTTTTGAAATGTACCTTGATACAAGCTTGTAGCCAAATAGTATTTAATGTTTATTGTGACGTTTCGTTCCCCTCATGGGGACATTTTCAGGCAGGCTGCACTCATAACACTTAGCACATAACACTCCAAACTATTTTTAAAATCAGGTTTAGTGCCTACAAGAGTTGAAATATTATGAAATGCTGAAATTTACGATTGTGCACGCGGAAAAATTATTTCTCTTCTATAATATCATCGCAAGACCTAGACTAAGTATTAAAGTTGTATGCCATTTTAAGGGTAGTATGTGGTGCGCAACGTTTGGCTTTGTGAGTTTCTTAGGATTTTCATTGCTAATATCCGAATGCATTTTTACTGAACCAACTGTAATTGAACATGTCATTTCTTAGGATGTATCCAAACCACTCCAGTGAAAAAAACCAGCCAACTTTGTGCATGCATACAGTTGAATCATCACATGCATCGCATGATTAGCTGTTTTCGCGGAAAAGCCCGAGAAGACCCAACTTTGAATACCAAATACCACCCGTGCCATGTGGTGCAACTTCGACTGCGAGTCTAAACCTCAAAGTTTCGAGTCTGTATGAGTTTCTTAACATTTTAACTAGATTGGTGACCTACTCGGCTGAGGTGGCTGTAGTTTGATCAGATCTTCTTAATTTGGATACCTGCTCTTCGACACTTGCTACTTAATCTTCAATGATTCCTAATCTGTTACCTATTAACCCTTGCCATATCTCTGTACATACTTGATGGATTTCCCATCAGCGTGTCATGATAAAAATTCTAAGTTGATTGGAGGTAAGAGGTCGACTGTAATCGTGTTTCAATACTCATTGAAACCCTCCTGGAATACATCATCCTCTTCATTCAATAAGAAACTTCCGCAATCTTCATGAACACAC